>NC_141029.1:12800000-12955000 GCF_052040795.2 Danio rerio
CCTATGTATTATTTTAAGAGACACTTCATGGATTTTACTGTACATTAGGAATTTCTGAGGTAGGAGTCTATACTTTTCCAGTTAATATTGCCTATATGTCTGTTCCAATAAAAGACAGCATTAGGACAAGAGATTATCTCATGCTGGAATAGAAAGTGGATCTTTTTGATATTTGGCTTTGTGGTAAATAGTAATTTACCAAGAGCTGCTTTTAGCACATTTAGATGTGGCACAAACTAGAGAGACTGATTGTCCCATCCCTTCATAAACATAATAATCCCAGAAGGGATTGCTCCAAAAACAATAGCAAATTCTTTAGCTGTAATTAGATATTTATAAAGGGACAACAATTCCTCATATTTAAAAGGCACTCCTCTGTTATTAAATAATTGTCTAACATAAATTATATTATTTTTTGCCCAATTGGCAAGTTAAATGGACTTATTTTTGTAGAGTAAATCTCTGTTATGCCAAATTATATAATTATGTGGGGAAAAGTTTTGCTTGTAGATCAAAGACCATGATAACAGACAGTTTATGAAACAAAGATAATTTGGAAGGAATTTTCTCAGGATTTTAATTACACAAGAGCAAAAAATCTAAACCCTCCTAATTTAGAGAAAAATGAATTTGGTATGAAATTCCACAGAGGCAGGATTTTTAAGATGCTGATTAATCCAATAAATATTGAATATATAATTAAGATTAGCAAAACTGATGAAATTACGAATTATTACAGATTTTCTTATATAGTGTCAATCTAGACTTTGCCCTCGCCGTGGCACTGACACGCACATCTGAAAAATTTAACTACATGTCGCAACGACTGTGATTGGTCGGCTTGTTAGCACTGACCAGCGTGGGCAGGACTGAGGGCCCCGCAAACCCTTTAGAGCGAGTGTTTACAAGTGTGGAGTCCCATGAAGGGGCTCCATGTGGACACTTATGTTTTGTGTTTACCTTATGTTTTAATATGTTGCACGTCCGCCGGTTTCCACCTCGAAATGAGCAAGTTTGAGCAATATTCTACATTGAGGAAGCATTCAAAAAAACAAAACACCAGTGAAGAAACTCGACACAGATGAACATTAAAAACATACTGCAAAATAGCGTTTCAGAAGTGTTATTGCAGAGCAACACAAACCGCACGCAGAAGTATAAATGCACGACTACACGCAAGGCAACACGCCGATCACTCGACGCGGTAGTATAAACCAGGCCTGATGTTGAGTAAATTTCATTCAACTAAAGAGTTTAGGGAGCAAAATGTTAGTGGTGTGTTATCCACTGTTTCACAAATCAAATATAATAGACGGATAAATTATGATACATATAACATCATGGAAACACTTTATAATAAGGTTTCATTAGTTAATGTATTTACCAATAAAGTATTTGTACAGTATTTCTTAATAATATTTTAACATATCCTAATGGATTATTAACATCCAAACTCATGTTTGTTGATATTAATTGATGCACTGTGAGTTAATCACAGTGATCAATAAGCCCTGACAGCATATGTTTTAGGTCATTGTACTTTATTATTAAAACTAATCATGTTCTAACTTAAATTATTAAGTTATGTAAGCTGTTTTTAAGACAGTTTAACATAAGTTCAATAAACTCATAAGGTTAATTTGAGTCAGCTTAAAAATTTAAGGCAAATACTGATAAATAAACAATACTAATAAATGAACAAATACTGTAATAAATGTATTGATCATGGTAGTAAATACATTAACTAACATTAACTAATACAACCTCAATGTAAAGTGTTGCCAACATCATATATGTAAGCTTTGTCAGTTTAAAGATTTGTTAGTTTAAAGCTCAAAACTTAACCCTTACATAACCTGTACATACAGTTAAGAAAAAAAGAGAGTAATTTAATTAGTCGTCACCTCCCTTTTAACACAAAATATTTGTTTGAAATTCATAAATGAAACCCAGAAAGTCATTACAGACGTGGAAGCATTAAAAGAATGAGTCTAAAGGTTATAGTTTACCATAAAAAGTGCCAGAATGAATATGCAACAGTTGTTAATAGTGGTTTATTTTTATTTATTTAAACTGTTAACTGTTTGATCTACAATAGCCTCCCAAACCCACTGTTTGTATTTGAAAGGTTTCAAATTGCTATCAGAATATCACTTTTTACAACGGTGGTGGCATGGTGGCTCAGTGGTTTGAACAATCGCCTCACAGCAAGATTCAAGCCCCATTGGGTCAGTTGGCATTTCTGTGTGGTGTCTGCATGTTCTCCCCATGTTCGCGTGGGTTTCCCCCGGGGGCTCTGGTTTCCCCCACAGTCCAAAAAACATGCATACAGGTGAATTGGAAAAACTAAATTGGTTGTAGTGTATATGTGTGAATGTGTCTGTATGGGTGTTTCCCAGTGATGGATTGCGGTAAGCTGTAGCTCAAACACTCTTTTTTTTAATTAAAAGACAAACATGAAACAGTGTCTTTTGATTCAAGCCAAGCAAAGGTATTACAATAAATGATGTGATAAAGTGCATGATAAAAGTAGCATGGCATGACCAATTTAAATTCCATTCTGGGGACACCTTCACTGAAAAACTAATTTCAAGCTGTACTTCATCAAATTAAAAATGTATCTTTCATTTGAGTTTAACATTATTTGTTTTATTTTTGAATTAAAATTCAAAACCTAGTTAAATATAAATGTTTTTGTTTAAGAGCTCAACTAGAATATATTTGTTTTGACCATTGTAAACTTTTAAGGTTACTCACACAGTAATGACCACTATAGCCAGGTGCATCATGGTAAATGGATTAGAGTTAGTTGATGTGTTATATTAGTTAAAATACATGGGTTGTTTTGGTATAAACATTACTTGTGTTTAAGTTGGCTTTTGTGATTTAAGCCTGATATTTCATTTATTTATAAAATGTTGGCCATCACTATCAATGAGGGTAATGTGTAAAGAAAGCACCCTGGTGGTGTGGTCCTGTTAAGAGCTGTTCATTTTCTGAGCTCAGAATAAAATGTTACCTGAAAGTGCTGCCTCCTATATGTACAGCAATCATTACAATATGCTTTGTACTTTTATAGAAAAATATTGTTCAGGGCAAATGATTATTTTTCATTGGGTCAAGTGATTAATTTTAGATGTCAAACTATTATCCCTATTTTTTTTAATTAGATGAATGAACATTTTGAGGGAATTGTTGTTTTGATTAAAGCTATCTTCTTGTTTAGAACATAAAGGGAATTTAAATTAATTGACTTTCTTCAACAAGACAAATATGCTTTGTAGCAGGTTACATAAAATAGTTCTCATAGAAAAAATCTTGTTAAGGGCAAATTATTTCTTTTTCATTGGGTCAAGTGATCAAATTTAAATGTGAAACCATTATTCTAATTGTTTTAATTGGATGACTTAAAGCTTTTTATTTCCAGTGTGAGACATATCACATCTTGTACAAATGGCAAAAAAAATAATAATAATAATTAAAAAGTACTATATATGCTCTATGTGAAATGCTGCATCAACTTGTTGGGGAATGTGTTAACATCAGAATAAACTGACATTGATATCAATGGATTTCTCAGCATGGTGCTGGGTTGCAGCAGGAAGGGCAAAATATATGCCAGAGTAAATGACGATTCATTTCGCTGTGGCAACCCCAGATAAATAAAGGACTAAGCTGAAGGAAGATTAATAGATGATATCAATGGACTACGAAGTTAATCAGCTAACCAAGACAGTTCTTTGGTTTGCAGTTTTTGCCCTTTCGATTTTAAAACTCAACAGTTTTACCTAAAAAAATGAGAGAGAGAGAAAATGAGAAAAACAGAATCCATGATGCTTGTGTTTTACAGAATACTGCACACAAGCCCTATTGTACTGAATAAAGCTATAATATAGCTGTGCAAATTTCCTCTGAAAAAATAGCCCTACCGATGAATTCTGCTCCTATTAAGATATCATATTTGCAACAATCACATCTAAAGATGCAAATAAACACAAAAATTAATTATCAGTTCAATTCTAAAAGCACTGAACAGAAAAGCTCCTTAATGTTAACGAGCTTATTATAATATTTTAATAATATAGCAACTTAAAACAAAACTGCAAGTCCCACTTACAAAAACTTGTAAAACTTTGTTTGCAAGTTAGATATAAAACATGAGAAAGACGCACAACTTGAAACTTACTTTCTACTTTAAAAATGTAGTAAATGAACACGCTGCCATCTAGTGGTGAACATTATATCTGCGCTTAATTCACTTTAGGTCAGAATTGCAAAACTGCTTTGCTGCTTTGAAGTACATTTAAAAGAAACCCGTAAATGTTTCTCAAAGCATTAAATGCTAAACTACTTAGCGTTTACTTACGCATTCATTATAAAATAGGAGAGACTGGGGACAGTTGCAACACTTTCTGCATTTCCTTCAGTTTCTCAGAGACACCTTTTTGTGAAAACCCAAAATTTGAAAATAATAAACCTAAATCCATTGGACAGCCACGTTGTTATAATATATGATAATATATGCAGAATTGAAACCTAAACAGTCAAACGTTGCAACTGACCCAGAGCAGGCTGACGGTTGCAAAAACCCACAGAGACAGTTGCAACATTCAGTAAAATGTAATAATAAAAGACATTCTAAAGCATCAGGTTGGATGTTATTTATTTATATATATTTTTTGTAAACAAACTAAATGTATATTGGTTAAATTGTTAAATGTGTTTTTAGGTCCTATAAATACAGACCATTAAAAAAACAAGCAACAACATTCATTAGGCCTAAAAAAATTGAATATTATTTGCACTGAAAATCTAGACTAAACCTTTACTAAACTACTTCTTTTGAAATGAATTAATAATTTTTTTCTGAAATTAAATTAAAACTGATACAATTTAAATTGTACATGAACATGGCAAGCTTTTTAAATTAACTATCATATCTGTCAACCCTAATTAAACTGTCTAGGCATAGAGAATAGCTTTAACGCTTAATGGCTATATTTAAGATTTTTATATTTTTGATGGAAGTGATTTAAGATACGAATGAATGTTTCAAAAGAACAGATTAGACAGTAAGTATATATATATATATATATATATATATATATATATATATATATATATATATATATATATATATATATATATATATATATATATATATATATATATATATAAATATATAGTTTTGTTTTTGTTTTTTACCTAAAAGGAGTTTTATACTGAAGGAATGGTCACATGACTGATTTCTCTCAGATTGAGGGAGGGTCTAATTACAAAATATGTATTATGAACATCTCACTAGCTCATTCCTAAAATTAGGAAAGTCCCCGATTTCCCCTACTTGGGATACAACACAAATTATGCTGAGGGAAAGGATGTAGAATTATTGGCATGGATGGAGGGGACGTGTCCCTACCAATATTCACCAATTACATAAATGTCCCTACTACCAATAATTTAATTGACTTCAAAATAAAGTTTTCCTCGTCAACTCTTAACTTGCACGTGCACCAAGTCATGTTCGCTACTAGTTCACCGTAACACTACTGACCAAGGCTGTGAAAATAATTAAAATTCTGTTTTAATTTCGGCCTCCGAAATTGTTTATGAAAAACAATAATCGGGATAAAACAGTTAAATTGTGTCACAAACCTCTCTAAATTTCTCTGTATTCATACCTCCTCAAATCCCGACACCAGTCAAATCATGTAAACTGACCTTTGCAGCATGGGATGGGACAGTTATTTGTATTTTTAAGTGTTTATTTTATATTATTATGTACTTTAATCATGTTTTTGAAAGCACAAAACGTCAAGAGTGATGTCAAGAGGGAAATCTACGCCCTTGGCTAAGGGAAGGTTTTCTTAAAAAAATGAGTTTTCACCCCTTACCTTTAATTGTTCCAAACCTTTTTTTTTTCTTTTTTTTTTCTACCAAACTCAAAACAACACATTTTGAACAATGGTGTGTCCTCTTTTATGTTTAAAAAAAATAAAATAAAAAATAATAAGAAAACAAAGTTTTGGAACCATTTGATGGTGTGTAAATAGTGCAAAAAATGTCATTTTCACATGTACCATCCCTTAAAATTGTTAATACGGTAACCCATTTTAACACATTTAAATCAGTCTTTATGTTTACAATTCATTGTTTAAGTTTAAAGTGTGCTACTCAATATGACTTAGTAAATGTTTATCAAATTCAGCCACTTTTAATGAACATGTTTACAATCCATTAGCTTATAACATATTTTAGCTACATAAGATATATAAAACCATAACAGTTTAGGTCTCATAATGTGCTAACATTCATAAAGCATTTAAACTTGTTTTTTTTTTTTTTTTTAACATGACTGCTTCAACGGTAAACCAAGCTCTGCACTTCACTTCCTTCAACTTCTGCACGAGCCACAAAAATAAGCCTGTTTCAAGGTTAGCTAAATCAGGCCTCGGGTGGAAAAGCAGCAGTAATCAGGATGGATTATATGTGAAGCGGGCCCGAGGGTAGCGTGCATCTCTGAGCGAATCACCTGAGCTGTGCGCTGGCAGCCTCTGACAGCAAGGGTCAGCTTCACCTCCAGAGACCACCGCTCGTGTCACCTTCAGCAAGCCCAGCGCCGTGCGTCTGATCCGGCCATCCAGCTGGCTACCCTGCCTGACCTCCGCTGCCCGCCTCACACACCTGAAACAAGGCTCAGGGTCATCGGGAAGGTCAATAGAAAAAAAACATTTGTTCCAACTACAAGTCTTAACCTTTGAGTCTCGAATCAAATCTTGTGAAATAATGGCAGGAAAAAGCATCAATAATGCCTGAAGGTGCATGTGTGAGGTATGGGTCAAGATGTGATCTTTGTAGATGATGAAAATTATATATTGGATTTCATTATACATGACACATTTGAGGAAAGAAAAATAGAAATGAATCCGTATGAATGAGACTAGTACACGCGGAATCCATAATTCGATATATGTATTCAATACGCTGAGGTGTGAGAGTGTTTGAGAGGAATGAGGCTACGCATGCCAATTTGTTCTCATTTGCACATCTCAGTACATACGAAATTAATTTTGCTGTATTTTGAAGTAAAATATCAGCTTTATTGATTTGTTTCTTGGTTTTCTTTGTCTTCTTTTGTAAGAAAAAAAGATCCTGAACATGAGTAAAACTGTCTTTTGCAAGCTCCCATTCTATGGTAATGCAGTTTCTTACATGAAGACTCACTTAAATAAATTGATCTAAAATACACTCAAAAATGACATTTGCTTAATGAAGGGATCTGTCCAAAAAGTTTTTTGAGACGTGGCAACCTATGATCACATATTTTGAAAAAAAGGAAGACTCTCTCCCTTTAACTGATTTATAGAAAGAAATCTGTGCAAACAGGTTTAATTGTGACCACCAATATGGTTTGGTTTCATATTTATGTAAAAGACCACTATAAATGTATCAGATTATTGATTTGTATTATCATGTACTGCAGGTAATTATAATTTTTTTGTAAATATTGTTTTATTGTTATTATTATTATTATTATTATTATTATTGTAGTAGCTGTATTTTAATTTTATTTGTTTGCTAATTCATTTCGACAGCAAGGTTCAAAAATGGGGGGAAAATTGCAACCTTGATTGTACAAAATGTTTAGTTAGTTTGAGAAAACAATCACAAATAAATGTTTTTTAAAAATGACATTTGCTGTTTGTTCTTTTAAAAATGAGCTGAAAAAAACAATTCTTGAGGTTTTTTTTTTTTTGGTTGGGGGGGCTTAATTGTTTTATGTTCAGCCCACTTAAATTTGTAAAAATAGGCTTAATTTCTTCAAGTTTTACCAACACAAATCAATTGTGAAACCCAGCATTTTTTTTACAGAGTATTATTGGCAAAACTGTTTATTCTAAGTTACATTACAGCTTTTCTGTTCATTACAAAAAGGAATTCACTTACTTACTCATTTATTAATTAGTTAGTAATAAGTAGGGCCAGAGAGAATCTGCGGACATTTCTTACTATTTGTGTGCAGAATTTTGTAAAAATCCTGCAGATTTATGCTGAATGATTTTGGGTGTATCATAACTAAAAACGTAAGATATTAAATAAAAATAAATAAATTTAAACTTATTTGATGTTTACAATGCAAATCCAATTAGATGCATTTAATTAGTAAACAAAGCAAGTCTCTCATATAAAATATTAACTAAAAGGTAGAAACTATCACTTTACAAACTGTATTGTAAATAAACCATATGAACATTTTTATATTAGTCAATGATACTACTGAAACTAAAAAATGTAATAAATATAAAAGTTTACACACATTTACACAACAAAAATAGACTTGATTGGATACAAATCTGTGGATTTCCGTGCACGCAGATTTTGTGTGGGCCTTTAAATAAAGTCAAATTACATTCATGTCACCGGTAAGAGTTTGTATGTATATATTATAACATATAGTTTATATGTTTTAATGTCATTTAAATAAAATATTTGACCTCGAACTGCTTTGGTTATTTTATTGTATATATTTGTTTGTGTAGTGATCTAAGATTATTAAGAAATTAAGTACATATACTTTGAAAACTCTGAAAATTGATCTAATGGCTTATTTACATTAAATTCGTTGAAATTAAGCTAATAATAAAGCAAATAGTTGACATTAAATGAACTAAACTCACCATGAAAACTGCAAAAGCTTTAATAAAACTTACAGCTGAAACCAGAATTATTAGCCCCCTTTGAAATTGTTTCTTTTTTAATTATTTCCCAAATAATTTTAACAGAGCAAGGAAATTTTCACAGTATGTCTGATCATACTTTTCTTCTGGAGAAAGTCTTATTTGTGTTATTTCAGATAGAATAAAAGTTTACTTTTTTTTAAAAAAAACAATTTAAGGTCAAAATTATTAGTCCCTTTAAGCTATTATTTTTTTTCTACAGAACAAACCACTGTTACAAAATAAACTTGCCTAATTACCCGAACCTGTATAGTTAACTTAATTAACATAGTTAAGCCTTTAAAATGTCACTTTAAGCTGTATAGAAGTGTCTTGAAAAATATATAGTCCAATATTACTTACTGCCATCATGGCAAATACAAAATAAATCAGTTATCAGACATTAGTTATTAAAACTGTGTTAAAATAAATCTTTCCGTTAACAGAAATTGGGGGAAAAGTAAAAAGGGGGTTTAATAATTCTGACTTCAACTGTAGGTGATGTTAATTTCTTAGTTAATGCATAAAAACATCTTAAAAATCAGTCTGATTATGTTGTTATCATTTTATTAAATAGGCTTATAAATAAAAATTCAGTTGGATTTTTTAAAAACTATCAATAGGAATAACTGCCATAAAGCTGCATTTGTGACTGTAGATGAGATTGTTGAAAAGTGTTATTGTACAACTGTATAACCTTTTTGCAATGTAATTAAAGAGTTATTCCTTTTTTAAATGCTTCACTTCAAGTCTACCAACACTTGTGTCAGCTGTCTGACTCAACAAAACAGGATCAGACACTTGCTCAAACCATTTTTGTGACTGTTTCAGTAATTGTCTGCCTTTGGTGTGAAAAAACATTAATCATTCATTTACAAATTCCAGATTACAAGCAACCTCTTACTCAAATTAAAATTTTCAAATCAGCAAGGGCAGGAATTTGGGTGTTCATTTTAATTTGAAGGATGGCAACGTTTCCACATTATGACTTTAATTGCATCATTCTCGAATCAAAAATGCTGCCCTGAAGGAGCAGTTTTGTAACGTTTTGCTTTAGCCTCATTATGCCCAGTTGTAAACAAGACTTACATCAGCTCAAAAAAAAAAAAAAAAACTACAGTTTCTAGTCAGAGAGTATTTATTAAAGAGAAAGAATTTTTCAAAAACAGACATTTCTTAAAAAATGAATTTCTGGTTCTATTAAAATAGTTAATAAAGTCAGTGAAAAGCCACAACAACCTAAAAACAGATATATATATAACCCAATCAGAAGATGATTAAATCCTAATTTAAGGCCTTGTTCTCAGAAAGCTGAAGTCATCATTAATGACCTCCATAGGAGTTCTTGTTTTATACACAAAGCCATAAATTAAGAGTGTAACCAATGAATACGTTAATCAAGAATTTGATGTTGTACAAACAGGGTCCATTATGGGAGTCTGTCATGATTTGGACCCTTACATTTCCAGCAGATCCTCCTTTATGGCATGAGCTAAAACACTTAACGCTCAAGATTAAGTTGTTAAATCTGTATGATTTTAAGGACAGATTGCAAAGACCAACTCCAAACTCAGCAGCTGAAAGCAGTCCATGTGAAAAACACTCGAGTCCATCTTCCGGAAAACAGCACACAAAGTCAATCAGTCCGCAAACGAAGAGATAAAGTGCTTGTGTATTCGCTCAATTCTTGTGCCCAGAAAACCCCAAAATGAGTTTGTTTTAGAGCAATCAATGTCAACATATAAGAGGCTGTTGATGGTCTTTTTCGTCAGGACCCTGTGTGTGAAAGATTACCATCCAAACATATACTCCATTGCTTTCGATACAAAACTTTCATCCTTTTTTGGTGTCTGTTGATCTGACACAACCTATAAATGAAAACAAACACAAACAAAAAGCTAAGCGCTTCATAAATGATGCTGCTAAAATCCTTTGAGCACATTTCAGTTTCATCCAGTAACTAGTCAGTCAACTAAGAATTATTATGACAATTTTGCAATATGACATAAAAGCTACTATTAATTCTAAAGCTCATATATAAGTGCCCCTAGGGGTGGGTGGACATTAACTTATTTCATGTTCAAATGTGAAAACTAAAATTAATAAAACAATATTAAACGCCCATTATGTGAAAATTAAATCAGACAAAATATTTTTTTTATTAGATATTATTTATATTTTATTATATATACACTACCGGTCAATGTTTGGGTCAGTAAGACTTTTAAATGCTTTAAAAGTAGCTTTTCCTGCTCACCAAGTCTGCATTTTCTTCATCAAAAACAAAGTTCAATTGTACAATTGTGATAAAATTGCACTATAAAATGACTCTTTAAAAGTAGTTTATACAATTTAATATTTTTTTTCAAGGATTTTTAATGAATTTTCAGCTTCATTACTCCAGTATTCAGAGTCATATGATCCTTCAGAAATAACTCTAATATTAATTATTATTATTAATGGTAATGGTATTAAAAGCAATAATGTCTGGGGTAATAATTTCATTTGAAACTACATATGGTTAAGGCCCAGTGTCTGTGCCTGTTTTGTTTTTGTTTCTTTCTCTCTCTAGCTGTCATTCCTAAGGCCTGCCCAGATTTAGCTCCCCATTAGTTGAGCTAGATGTCAATCATCGTTAATACTTCATTGACATCATCATCAATGCCCAATCAGAAGGTGAATTTCCCATTTAAAAGGAAACCAGCATGGAAAGATAGCTTGCTTTTGCTTGCTCTTCTTTTTGTGTGTTTTGCTGGGCTGTTTGACAGTTTATTGTATCATGCGTGTTCTGTTATCATTTGCGCTGGAATCTACCATACAATTGTTTTTTCTAATTATGTTTTCATTCTGATCGCCAGATCCACAATATCAATGGGAATTCGAGAACAGGGTAGATGTCACGTGACCCACATGCTGCTACGCGAAAGTTCTACGAATGTATTATACACACTAGATTAGAAGTGTGCGCCACTCATTGTAAGTTTTGTTATGCATTTTGGTTAGCAGAATAGTTTAGATAGGGTGTGAAAACGCTGAAGACTTTTTTTTTTTCTTTCTTTTCTTAGATAATTTAGAGATTGTGGGTTTTCAGTTAGAGTTTTGTTTTGTTATATTATTTTCTTTGGTGCCGCTTTCCTTTTCCCCTTTATTACAACCATTTATTTTATTTTGTTTTCTTTATTTTTAAACTTTTTTTGTTATCATTTACTCACCTTGTAAAATAAATACTATTATTGAGGCATAATTGGTTGTTTGTTTGCTCTATTGCCACCACCATTCTCAAAAATGTCATAAAATTTTAAATGTTGCTGTAACCCTAGCGTTTCCATGTTAAATAACCATAACACATACAATAAGTAATAAATAAATACTTAATAAATATTTAACAATTATTTCTATATTTAATGAATGCCACCTTGATGAACCAAATCATTTTATTTAAATTAATAAAATTAATAATAAAAAATAAAGAAAAGAAAATAATACTGACCCCAAACTTGACCGGTAGTGTACTATTTTTTTTCTTCGTTTTGTCAAAACAAATTATGTACAAATTTACTCACTGAATCATTTACTCAAAAATGGCTGATTCATTTAGAAACAAATATGTCTTTATGAATTTGCAAATGAATTAAGAAACAAAACAATTTTTTGTGTACAAAAGTTCTGCTCGACCTTTGGAACATCACTGTTGGAGGAAAAATTACTTAAAAAACAAAACAAAACATTATCACATTTGTGATCTCAAAACCTTTGTCAGTTATAACTCATTTCATTTCTTCTACTCTACCATTGTGTTTATAACAGTGTGAGGGAGGTTACCAGTCCACTTTACCTGGTAGTCACTGCTGGATGCTTTGTAAGCAGCACTGAGGGGTCTCATGACGGATCGAGGAGTTGATAGAGGGTGACTCGGGGTGCATGGAGCCTTCACCGGTGGTGTGAACACAGAACTGGAAGTGCTGCCCTTGTCCAAGCTCTCCATTACACTCTGACAAATAAAACAAGCAAGCAATTTAACATTACCACCATTACAAAGAGGAGCATTTGCATCTGCAATGCTAGTCTTTCCAAAGGGAATTACCTTATCGATACATGGTTTGACGCCAATCATTATGGCTTCTCCGAATATCTTTCCATCTTTACTGAGAGCCTTTCTCGCCTGCAGTTTTGACTGATATTGAACATGCATCCAATTGCCCGTATTAGACATCTTGGAATGAAAAAAAATATACATTTATGGACCATAAATCATAAATAAACCAGAATGCAATGATGCAACCTGACCTGTACTTACTACATGTTTTAATATGTTTCCATACTGTGCAAACTGTAAAAGGATGTATGAAGCAGATGCTGGAGGGAACCTGTGGACAAAGAAGTAAAAATGTTATTCATATGTAAACGTGGATGCCATAAAAAAAACATCTTAACTGTGATGAGATTAATGACTTAATGTAATGCAAGAAATAAAGTACAAAAAATACAACAGATAACCAACAAAAAGTAAAATGTAAAAAAAAAAAAAAAGAAAAAAGTAAAACATACACACCCAAACACTGTGATCCAGGTGTCATCGAGCTGGTCTTCAGAGGACAGAGCATCTCCTTGTGTGAAGAACGGATCTACTTGAGCTGGTGAAAGGGTTGTTTTCCTCTGCTGACTCACGGGACTAAAAAAGTTGGAAACTATAGAACAAAATAGCATTAGGCATCTATTTTTAGACAGTGAACAATTAATACGTTTTTTTAAATTAAATAACAGAGCTGTAGCAAATCGCTTCTCTCATCGATATTCTCTCTAGAATCAATTCTGAGGCTGAGCTTAGTTTTTAACAGCAGATGGCGTTCTAGGCTATAATTTTTAACTGTTCACTCATAAGAAAGATCAATTGCGTGTTCAGCAAAGTCGTGCCTTTATGTCACGAGATTAAATGTAAACAACTCATTGAAAACTCGTTTTTCACTAAAACCAGGGGTGTCAAAATCAGTTCCTGGAGGGCTGCAGCCCTGCAAAGTTTATTTCCAACCCTGCTCCAACACACTCACCCGTAGGTTTTAAACAAGCCTAAAGGACTCAGTTAGATCAGGTGTGTTTAATTAGGGTTGGAACTAAACTGTACAGAGCAGCAACCCTCCAGGAACCGACTTTGACACCTGTGGCTTAAACCTTTCCTAACTTGATTAATGTTTATTTTAAGTTCAAGTAGTAGATGTAAAGAATTGCATAAAAGTAGAGCACACCTGTTTGTAAAGCATACAGCAAAATCTGATGTTAAAAACTCAGAATCGATTGAAGACAGAACAGCGAGGCATTTTGAAAATCTCAGAATTGATTTCTTGTGAGATTTTTCACCACAGCTCTACTAAATAAGCATATTTACCTGTTCCTGGTGTACCCTGTAGACCAGACAATGGTGTGTGAACTCCAGCAAATGGCTGTGAAAACAAATTCTTATAAGACAATGAAACCATCTGAAATGCTCGAATATAGACATGTCCACAATTTAATATTTTTGTCGAATACAGCAAGTTTAAGAAAAAAACATGTGCTACAGTGGCCTAAAATCTAAATCTTGATTAATTTAACATTTTAACTCGATTCCGATTAATGATATATATATATATATATATATATATATATATATATATATATATATATATATATATATATATATATATATATATTATTAATACATTATTATTGTGTTATTATTATTTTATTTATTTTATGTTTTTGCCCTCATAGTTGGCAAGTTACATATAGCGATAGGTTTTGTGACAAGTTTTGTAAAGTAACGTGTAGCTGTAACAGTTGAGATGTGTAGAGGAGCATATGTATGCGAAGCCTGCGCCAGACCATACCCGTGCACCTGGCAGAAGCATAATATCATAATAACATAACAAATATACATCATAATATAATAAGAATAAATCTGCCTTAACAGTATGTGGTTATGTGACTCCTTACGTTGTAGGAAAAGTCATTCAAAAAATTGACCTAGAATGTTAGCATAGTGTTGTACACTAGAATTATCAGTAATAGTGTAATTATCAGCAATAAAATAACATGTTTTCTTGCAAAATAAGCATTCATTAAAGGGACAGCCTGCACAAACAGAAAAATTCTCACACTCAAGTGGTTTTAAATTTTTGTTGCATTTTTTTCTTCAGTTGAACTCAAAGCAAGATATTCTGAAGAATGCTGGAAAAAGCAGCCACTGACAGCCATAGTCAGAACAAAAAATATTATGGAATTCAATGGCTTTTTTGCCAACCTTCTTCAGTATATCCTCCTTTGTGTTCAACAGAAGAAACTCAAACAGGTATGGAACCTGTGGAAATGATTAATGGATGGTGTAATTAATTTTTGGGTAAACTATCATTTTTTTTTTTTAATTCATAAGTCAAAAACAAAAACTAAATACATGGTACATAACACTATGCTTGCAATAATACTTTATGTTTACCGCACTTAAGTATTTATTTTTGTTCTTCATCCACGACTGCATAATTACACAAACCAAAATAATAGTAATAACTAAAGTTTTCATATTTGTTAGCACTTCTCACTTGTTTGCGAGCAGCAAGTGGTGACATTCCCACAGCAGAGCCATTGAGGTCATCATAGATGCTTCTGACTGGAGGGGCTCCGCTCTTATCTTTAGGTGTTGGGACTACAGGCTGTGGAGGAGACCCACCTGATGGAAAAAAAGAACATTAAATCTGTAAGAAAGCAACTTTGCTTATAAGTATAAAAATAACCATAATTAAGGTATCAACAAAGCACTGTAACCAATAACAAGCATTGTTATATGCATTTACCAGCAAGAAGAGGAGACCTGATTTCTGCTCCACCTGTCAAACCAAAAGACCTGGGCTGGGGAGTGACAGGAGCAGGCAGGTCTCCCATTAGAAACCCCGGTAAAAACTGAGCCCCAGGCTTAGGAGAGGTTGGAGAGCCGAGCGTCATTGGTTCAATACCTGTTATGAGACATTTGAAAGGTTTACAGTGTTTAATGCTTTTTAAAATTAAAGCCTATAACATTCCTGGAGTTCTAGTTTCTAGTTTTCTAGTTTCTAGTTTTAGACAGTCTAGTTTTGTGGATTTTTTTGTTCTTCCAAAACCTTTTCAGGCCTGGAAAATATTTAAACATAAAATGTACAAATTCCATGACTTTTCCATGACTGTATGAACCCTGTTTATATTCACACATTCGCTCATTTTTGAACAGTGACACTTTGACATGCTACTTTAAATATTTGGTCATTAGCATTATTTAATTTTGCACTTTGATAGTCATAAGCTGCTTATATGATTACCCTATTAAGAATTTGCAAAGTATACTTCTGAAATTAAGTTATATTAAAAATATATATATAAATTATCAAAGTCTGTGTGCAAATATAAAACCAAACTGACTTTTATCTCATTTAGTGATTTACTTTTTTTCTGTTTTACAAAAACTAATTTGAAGAATTTTGGAAGGCGGTAGCCAAACACAATACACATCCATAAAGAAGAAAAAAGTAGTCCCTCAAAATATCTGGCTTTGCATTCAACACAACATGGTATATACAGAGATTGAAATTCAAAACCTTTTAAGACCTTTTTAAGACTCTTTGCATACCTCATTACCACTTCATGTTTCAACGAGTAACATTGCTAACATTTTAATTTGCAATATATTTACTGACTATAAATACTGATTGCAAGAAACTAATCCTTAACTGTATTTATAAACTAGATAAAAATATTAATCTAGCCTTTACAGCAGCAGGAATAAGTGTTTATCAGGTTTACTGCAGTAAACAAAGCAGCGTGATGTCAAATTTAGCAGGATTTGTTTGATTTCATAAACTACACAGCATCCCAATATTCCAAGATTAGACTCGGGCAAGCTTTAGCATACTGATACAAAAGTGAATTCCTTGTAAAATAGCAAAAGACTTGTTAATGCTTTAAAAGAGTCTTAAATTTATCTAAATATATTTATCATTTTTTATATTTTTTTAAAAACCCCGCGGACACCATGAACAAAGAAAGTTGAACAAGAAAACTAAATAAATGACAATTTTTCTCTTTGCGTGAACTCTCCCTTTAACGATAACACCAATTTGATATGGACAACGAAGCACATAAAAACAGACCCTATTTGGCAGGCACTTGATTTGGCTGTCACGTCACAGCAAATAAAAACACCCACATACAGAAATAGTTTAATAAAGTTATTAAGGGGAATAAAACACGCGTCTTTCTGCAGTGTGCTGACATTAGCTAAGCCACGGGGACGCCCGTTTCCACAAATTCATCGACATACAAACACTTCAAAACCTACAAACTCAAAAATTGTGAAAAGCACGAATACTTACAACTCTGTATCTCCATACTGGATGACTAACAGGCAGTAAACGAACAGAAGATTAGATCTGCTTTACCGAATACCGGAGAGTGCAGAATTTTTTGAACCAGACGGAAGTTGCGCGTGCTCTAATGACACCAGCGAGAGGCACTTCCGGGCGCCTCTGTCGCGCCTCTACAGGGAAGGATGTCAAACGAATTTTTATTTATCCCCAGTAACAAGATTGCGTCTACATTTGGTAATCCTAAATCAAATTGTGTCTTCTGTAACTCAAGCATCAAATCGATAATTTTATTTTTTTATCAAATGGCCACATGTTAAAGGGTTTTGTCTGATTTATCCGTCTTTTTACATCAAAATGTAAATTCAACATTAATTTTTTCCATATGTGATTTAGTTACTTTTCTCATAACAAACATAACAGAATTTATAGGCAATTTTATTATTTATTTACTGGGTAAATATTATACTCACAAATTTGCATTTTCTTCATCATTACCTAATTTGCAGAATTTTCTTTGTGACTTTAATTGTTTAACTACAACTACAACAAAATGTTTACAGCAAAAACAGTGTAAGAACTGTGAAAACTTCAAAAGACTTTGTAAATATTATTAATATTGATAGTTTTGCCTCTCAGTGGCACAGTAGGTAGTGTTGTCGCCTCCCAGCAAGAAGGTCGCTGGTTCGAACCTCGGCTCAGTTGGTGTTTCTGTGTAGAGTTTGCATGTTCTCCCTGCCTTCGTGTGGGTTTCCTCCGGGTACTCCGGTTTTCCCCACAGTCCAAAGACATGTGGTACAGGTGAATTGGGTAGGCTAAATTGTCCGCAGTGTATGAGTGTGTGTGGATGTTTCCAATGGCTTGCGGCTGGAAGGGCATCCGCTGCGTAAAAACTTGCTGGATAAGTTGGCGGTTCATTCCGTCGTGGCGACCCCGGATTAATAAAGGGACTAAGCCGACAAGAAAATGAATTAATGAGTTTTGCCTCTGTACCCTGTTATTTATTATCTTATTTTAGCATATTTTAGATATTCTTATATCATTTTTCTTGTTTATATTGTACTTGATGTCATCCATTGTTATGGTATATCTAATATTAAATAGCTGTACAAGGAAGGTAGATCTCAAATTTGTATACTTGCATGCGTTAGTAGAATGTTCTTACACAAACTAATCTGCAGGTGGCACTGTTGTTTCACAAGGTTGCATTGTTGTCCTGGATCCTCTGGAGTAGTAAAATATTGACATCCTCCTCCTCTTGCTGAAATATTCAGTCTCCATTATTAAAAAGTAAAACAATACGTTTATGGTTTTATATAGCCTACAGTGCATTTCTTGCATATGACTGAATACAATAATTTGATAGCTGATGTTGATGTTTTTTAGGTTCGTTCGTTCATTCATTCATTCATTCATTCATTCATTCATTCATTCATTCATTCATTCATTATTCATTCATTTTCCTTTGGCTTAGTCCCTTCATTTATCAGGGGTTGCCACAGCAGAATGAACCGCAAACTTATCCAGCATATGTTTTACACAGCGGATGCCCTTCCTGCTGCACTCAGAAATAAAGGTACTTTATGTGAGCTGTCACTGGGGTGGTACTTTTTCAAAGCGTACACATTTGTATTTAAATGGTCCATATTGGTACCTCAAAGGTATATATTAGTACCAAAAAAATGTAGGCACTAAATGTACCCTTGAGGTATTAACATGGATCGTTTAGGTAAAGATTTGTAACTTTTGAAAAGGTACCATCCCAGTGACAGCTCACATACCTTTATTTCCGAGAGTGTGGGAAACATCCATATACTCATTCACACATACACTAACCCACATAGCAAAATTTCTCTGGCCCAGCTCTGGCCCACAAAATCAGGTTTTGCTTGGCCCACATGCTGCGGTGAATTACTGTACATGACTGGACCAAGTTTGGCTTCCATACAAGGGCCAAACATGGACCATATCTGGGCCAAGTCTCAGCCAAGTTAATAACTCATAAATGGGCCTGAACTGGGCCAGATATGTTGGTGCGTCACAATTGCAATTAAATTCATAAACCCATGAAGCATTGCGCTTTAGGCACACTATGGGTGTGCTTTTTTCTCAAAGTGACCTGATTGGTAGAATCTTTTTCTTTACTCAAAAATTATTTTAATGTATTTTAAATGTGGGTGAAGACAGGCCAAACTTATGTGGGCCACATATCAATTTTTAACAACATTTTTTACATATGGTCTAAATCTTGTGTGTCACGTTAAAGATGGTGCCACCTCTGCCAAACCTGGGCCATGTTTGGCCCACATGCTGTATGCCAGTGCAAAATGAATGCCTGCTGTGTCAGCTTTAGGCCAAATCTGGGCCAGAGTTCTTTGCTACCTGGTGATGTCTAATTTACTTTATTCAATTCACATGCCTTTGGACTGTGGGGGAAACCCACATAAACACGAGGAGAACATACAAACTCCACACACTGAAATGCCAACTGACCCAGCCGGGACTTGAATCAGCGACCTTCTTGTTGTAAGACGATAACTTTATAAATGAACAAAATGTTATTTTTTTAAAAAAATAAGGTTGGGGTGGGGGGTGATGGTGGGGGATGGATATGGGTGAATTGTATCCTTATAAAGATGAAATTAAAATTAATTCAATGATTTTCTTTTTTTTTTCAATGATTTATTTTTGTCTCTGCTTACAGCTTATATTGCATCACAAAATCAATTCAATTTAATGCTTATTATGATTATGGTCATAATAATAAACTTTAGCCTATTATTCAGTGAATGTGGAGAACTGCTAGATTGTAATGTGTGCACGTTATTGTCGTCAAAAAATAAAATGAAAGCATTGCTAAGAATTCATTAGTGCTTGGTGATTTATATCACCAGAAGCCGTGTCTATCTACAACAAAGAGACAGAGAGTTTCCTGTAAAATGACTGAGCTCATATCCCCTGGAGCAACACTGAAAATATGACGCCAGTCATCTGCATCCAAACACAGAGAGAAACGCCAGCTCTGTCTAAACCCATTAAGCAAATTGCCACATTTGATAAATGCATTTGTCTCTTTATTTTGATTTATTTAAACACGCTGACACCCAGAGGGCTCCTTTCCCTTAATAAATCTCGAAATGTTGGGTGAAGCTTCAGAACTGCATCATATTTGTAAAGTTAAACGTTCATATTCTCAACCCCATTCAAAGGTTAACTCGTGTAATAAAGCATTCCTGTTGCTGAACTTCATTTTGCTTAAATCTGTTCAGTACGCACAATGCCTTTCATTCATTTTGACAAGGTGCATCCTCTTCAGAAGTTCCGAATGATGTGCCCCGCTAAATTCTTCCCTGAGTAACAGTCTATTATAAAGGAGTGTGATAAAGCTGAGGTGTAGATGAAGCTGTCTGATAGCAAGAATGCAAACAGCTCGCTCTCTGTGGACTTGCATCGTGCAGCAGAAGCCTTGCCTTTATTACTGTGCAGTATCTCATGTCATGCTCTTGGACTGTCACACCATAATGAGCACTTTTTGACCTCGGTATACTGTGTAGCTGCTTGCTGTGCAACTTTACAAAGCTGAACAAGAGTGATGAGTTCAAGAGAGAAGAGAATTAGGGGAGACGGGGGATGATAGTAATACTTTTTGTTTGAAGGTCTGTAACTTGTATGGTCAAAATTCCAGCAAAGATGGTTTAAAAAAAAAAAGTGTTGGGGAAAGTTACTTTTGAAAGTAATGCATTAGAATTTTGAGTTACTCCCCCAAAAAGTTACAAGTTGTGCTATTTATTTAGTTGTTATGGTATATATTCAATGCAATCTCACGACAATTCGTAACTTTTTGATTTAGTGGCTAATTCATATTAATTTGTACGATCTAATTCGTACAATTAAGTAGAATTTGCTCATCACCCAATGACTGTTGGTGTTGGGTGCCATGCCTCCTTTTTAAAATCATACATTTTCGTACGACTGAACTCGTACAAATAAGCCACTAAACTGACAAAACCTAAAATACTTACATTTCCTCATGAGATCAGGCTGTATCACATTACTTTTCATTCATTTTTGCAACACCTAACCTAAACCGTCATTTATCTTAAAAAAACAAAAACAAAAAAAAACAAAGAAATGTATGATTTGGGACTTCTGAACACATCCTGATCCGAGAGCTACAGTTGAAGTCAGAATTATTAAAAAATATTGACAGAAATAAACAGGGTGGCTAATAATTCAGAGGGGGGGGGGGGGGGTCTAATAATTCTGACTTCAACTGTACATGCCATAAATACAGATTATTGAGCAATTTGAATTTGTATACAGTTTAAAGCAATGTGTTTGCTACTTTAGTACTTTGTCTTATTGTTTAAGTAAAATCACTGTCCATTGAGTCAATGCCCTTTTTCTTCTCTTGAATGTGTTCAAAATAATGAACACATTCTCTCATTAAGTATATGATTCCACCAGCCTGATCTCATGAGGAAAATGTACGTTTTGTCAGTATAGTAGCTAATTCATAGAAATTTGTACGATTTACTAAACGAAAATAGTTACGATTAAACAATTAAAGTGATTTAATTTTATTAGATTTGATTTTTAAAAGGAGGCATGGCACCCAGCCCCACCCCTAAATTGTACAAATTAGATATTAGAAATTCATACAAGTTAGCCACTTTGTTACGATTTGCTCTGAGCTTGTGTTGGATTTCACTTGACTACATTAATCTTAATTCATTCATTCATTCATTCATTCATTCATTCATTCATTCATTCATTCATTCGTTCATTCATTTTCCTTTTGGCTTAGTCCCTTTATTAATCAGAGGTCGCCACAGCGAAATGAACCGCCAGCTTATCTAGAATATGTTGTACACAGCGGATGCCCTTTCAGCCGCAACCCAAGACTGGGAAACACCCATACACTCTTGCATTCACATACATACCCCACGCCCAATTTAGCTTATTTAATTCACCTATAGCACATGTGTTTAGACTGGGGGGGAAACCGGAGCACCCAGAGAAAACCCACACAAACACGTGGAGAACATGCAAACCCTAAATCAACAATTATTACTTAATTAGTTACTTTATTCGTCAGTCAGAAAAAGAAACATTATAACTTGCCTTACTTGTAATGTGTAGCCTACCCTCAACACTGGAAATAATATCGGCGCCAATTGTGTAGTGGTTAGTGCGTCGACACATGCATGAGTTCAATTCCGCCCGGCGGTCCTGCCGATCCTTCCCCTCTCTCTGCTTTCCTGTCAATACTCTCTACTGTCCTATCAAGTAAAGGTAAAAAACCTTTAAAAAATTATTATATAAAAAAAAACAACGGAAATTACAAATTTTGATATAGCCCAATCAGAACATTAGTTCTCCTATTGCAAGGCAGAACTCCTTGCATGGTCAAACAAAAGAACAAAAAATTGTGAAAAAGTTTTTTTTTTTATTCTCTTAGTTCAAAACACTTCTAATCTTGAGCTTATTGCTTTTTTAAAAGACAAATAAGGTATACAAAGTATTTATGAGTTATGGGGCTAAAATGCAACATTTTAAGTAATGTTTAGTCGAGATATCTTGATTGTTCAGTATGTTGAGTGTGATTGTTCAGTCTAGATCAACTTTCAGAAATTGTAGCCACATTTTTCTATTAATTACAAAACACTTTACCTTGTGCTACACAATGACAGAATATGTGAATTAATACCAAATATAAAAAGTTTTGTTCTCACAGCTCTAATATAAATTTGAGTTGTAACACTAGCTGGCGAATAGGTGTAAAATTCAGTGAAATAATATTGACTCTTTCTGGTTAATGCAAGAACTTAATTGAATAAAAACTGACAAAAATGTAATCAATTCACTGCCTAGGCATGCTACAAAGAAAGAGAAATGTACCAAAATTAAGAGAAAAAAAGCTGACTCATCATAAGGGGTTGGTTATGGTACATTTTTTATAAACATTTGAAGAGTTCAGATGAAAAAACTAAAGCAAGTGCCATCTGAAATCTCCATAGAAAAAAAAAATTCTCAACCTTCTATGTTTATGTTGAGAAAAATTTCAGATGACATTTAGAGGTTTTTGCATCTAAACTCATTTGAAGCCATAACATAGCTAATTCTTTTAGCTTATGGGTTTAATGTTTGCATGAGTGCCCAGCATCAAATCAAACTAGATAAATTCCCTCTTCAGATTAAGCAAGTCAAAAATATCTGTATCAGCTATTTTGCAAAAACATGTCCACATTATCCTGATAAAATGATTCTTAAATACTTTCTTATTTAATGGTTAAACTCACAATCTTACTTGTAGACACATTAAACTTCTCCTGTGAGCTCCAGTGCAGTTTATGACTGGTCAAATGGCCAGTGGACAACTAACCCCATGTTACAACACTTCCCAATTTCTCCTGTAGGTATTATACTTGTAAAACAGGAGTCATTAATTGCTTAAAAACAATCAAATATGGCCAGGAATTCCTGTGCAGATGGTATTGCAGACAAAATGGCTATTTTTTACAATGGTCTTGTACTGTGTGTGGTATAGGAAGCTAAACACTGAAGTCTTTTGTGCACTTTTTAAGCCAGATGAGTACAATTTTGCTTAACAGCTTTTACTAGCTGACCTCCATTACCCTCACCCCACTAAACCTCACTCCCATCTGGGTCATTGCACCAATTTAAGACCTCCGGTTCTACTTGACCAACTCAGAAAGATTTGAACTGGTGTTACCAGCAAGGGAAGCGTGTGCACTAACAAGGACACTTGCAGTCCCTGGCATCAGATGCTAGTCTATCTTTTGAAGCCTGAGTGTCAAGTACATATATCCTATTATCTTTACAGGGAGGACACGTGTAGCTTATTTACAAGTCAGAAGTGATCCCATTAAATGTCCAGTTTAACTTCTGACAATGACGCTAACAATGAACAGATGTCAAGGTCACTTTGCTGATCCTTATAAAGACAGCAGAGTGAAATACAGCACCTGAATGTGCTGAAGAGTTCACGGAGACACTGCTGATGGCGAGTTATTTGAGACTCATGTTTTTTTTACAAAGGTTGCCAAGTGCAAACCACCGATGAGAGGAATGTGCTTTTCTGTGTTTAATGGTTGTACTTTCAAATGCTATGGTCCCTTAAGAAACATTTTTTATGAATTCATATTTTGCTTTAAATCTATACATGTGCAGAGACAGTGAAAAGGTTTGTTATGTTCTTAATTGAGCTTTTTTAATTTAATGGGCTGATCCACCCTTTACACTTATGTTGACCTAGTCACCTTAGGGGCTCGATTTTAACGATCTAGTCGCAAAGTCTAAAGCGAATGGCTCAAAAGCATTAAGGGTGTGTCTGAATAAAGTTTTGCTATTTTAAGGATGAAAAATACGCTCTGCGCCCTGGCACATGGCCTAACGGGGTTGTGCTTATTCTCTTGGACACAGGTGCAACTAACACACTCTGCGCTGGACTTTAGACCAGCTTTCAGTTGGTCAATAGCACAGTCTATTTCAGTTTTTCAATGCACCAACAATGTGCCTTAACACACCTCTATTTTACACCAGCAAGCCCATAAGTCCACAAAGTGGTGCAAATGGATTTTCTATTTAAATAATGTGATGCAAAACAGGAAAATTACCATTGCGCTGGTCTGAAAATAGCAACAAATCATGCCAAAAATGTCTTGCACCTTATTGTGCTGGGTGTATTATAGGGCCCTAGATCTTTGTTCATCTTCTGTATACAAATCAAAAAGCTTTCTGACACTCCATAAACAGTCATCAGGCATTCAAAATCGATATGGAACCACTAAAACATTGTCAAAAAAAACTCACATGACTTTCAATTGAATCACTTGAAGCTCCAATAAGCTGGATGTCTAACAATAGTTCAAAAACAAACCAGCCATCAAAAACAGATTACACAGATTTCACATGTGTAGTCATTTATTCCTCTCTAATCTATGACATCTAGTTTGTAAACATTTTCTATTAGGATTTTCACTGACAGTCCAAATTTATGGCGTACTCACATTAGGTACAATTGCCTTAAACCTAACCGAAGTGCCCTTGTCCCCACCGCCCTCTCCCTCGATGGCCTGCACTCACATTGCATCTTATGTCAGAATAAAAACAGGTTACATGTTGTGCTCAAACAATCCATAACTTACTGTCTTAATCCAAGAAGAGAAAAGAACTGTATTGATCTAGAGTTTGAATGACCCAGGACTAACCACCTTTTTGTTGACCACCAAATGAAAATCCTGCTATTGGGGGCAATTTTGCACCATCATTGTTTTAAAACAGACTTCAAACAGACAGACAGATAGTAGACAGAATATAAGAGACAGACAGGGAAGCAGACTAATAGATAGACACACCCTTGGCTAATTCTTAGAACGCACCTCTTCTGTTCTGGAGAGCGTCAAATACGTCCCAGGAGGTACCTTTTTGCAGTTTTTGTTTTCACAATTCTACCAGAGGCCACTGTGTATGCTTTTTGAGATCTCAATTTTTTCTCGCGAGTGCCGTTTAAACCTGCTTTTGTCGCTTAAATCCACCAGAGGCCAATGTTAACTGACTGATTGACCCACCCTCCTCCTTCCCTAAACCCAACTAATAGTGTTTTAAAAAGCACAGATTGACCCGCTTACCCCCTTTCCTAAACCCAACCGCAGATTTTTAAAAAGCAATCCAGCAAAAGAAAAGCCCTCAGCTGATTTTTTACCACATTTTTAGATATGCCACATTCTCACCCTGTTATTTACTTGTTCTTTTTATTTTTTGCCTTCTGTTTTTGTTTTACCTGAACCATTCTTCACCGGACTCAAACCTTGTCATCGTGGTTAACTCCTCTCTGCGTCTCAAGTCCACTGACTTACATAGCGAGCTACTGGAAAAACTGGTAATATTGGAAAAGCTGTCCATATGGAGATAAGTAGTTGGCTGGTAAGCACGAAAAAAAAAAAAAAAAAACAGCGTCTTACCACCTTTTAAAGACAAAATGAAACCACTCTGGCTCCATTATTTGTGATTTCCAGAAATATGTACAGGGCTACGTTTTCAGAATGAGCTTATGTTGCATATACATTCAGTCCCTTTAATTGTCATAAGCCTTGTAGTTTGCAGGTAAAACTATAAACCCAGTGAGCAGACTTTACTCCAGTGGTTTTCCTAGGTACAAACACAAACATATGTCAAACCACAGTATATTTTCCTCAGAAAAAGACAATTGCTCACTTTTTAATGCTGGCCAACCTTTCATTATTCTGGACGCAGCTGTGGTGATAGGCACTTTGTAATTATGTGGTTGTAGGAGGCTTGTGATGAAGGGACACCGCAGGGTCGTCCTTCTGCATGAAGCATTTAAACATGTATTATTCAGCAGGCTGGCACAGAACATTTCCAGGACCCTGACAGAGCTGAGCTGCACAGTTTTACCTTGCACAAACCTCTCATTTACTGCAGGAAAAAAAAAAAACATTTAAAATTGAGAGGAGACAAATATTGAATGCTGCTTACTATAAGAAACAGTAGGTTAAATATACAGATATTGCTTTAGGTTCTGCATGGTCAATAACAGCTTGCTTCTGATGTAATAAGGATATACTGTAATGACTGTTTGCATTTTCTTTGTGGAGTCTGAAAGCATGCATTAGACTGTGGTGGAGATTTAAAAAAAATATTTCCACTGACAAGCTTTTTCCATTCATGGAAATTAAGTATTTAAGAGGGAGCTTTTGGAGAGAGCTAGGAGTTTAGTTGCAAGGTTATTGGAGAACGTCAGAATTTTTTTTTTTTTTCACAAAAAAAATAAATAAATAAATACATTTATATATATATATATATATATATATATATATATATATATATATATATATATATATATATATATATATATATATATATAAATTTATTTATTTATTTTGTGAAAAAAAAAATATATATATATATATAAAATCTTTTTTTTTTTTTTGCTTTCAACACATGGTTTAAAAGTTCAAAAAATCCAGATGAAATGCTCAGGGACGATGCAATCTTTATGATTTCAAGAAAGGTCCTGAGCCAAATCTCCCCTTAAAATATTTTATTCATGTGTATTATTTATGGAAGCCTGAATCCACCATGGAATAAAGAATATATGCTTTTTATAGCACAGTTCAGACTTTTTCCCTTGCAATTTTAGGTCGCATCTATATTATGATCAGTTATCACAATAACACAAAGAATTACATCAACTGTAAACGTATTTTACAGTTGTTCTCAGTGGCTTTGGTGCATTTTTCACAACACTATTTACATTTGCACAACAGTTAATGCATTTCTCAAAACAACTAGTACAAACTGCAAAACCTAGTTGATAACCTGCAAAAGCGTGTCACTTGCTCAAAATGGATTGCTCATTCCTCAAAAGCAAGTATTGATGTCAATGAAACTGTCAGTGTCATCAAGATGAAAAGTCCTGACACCATTGTTTAAGAACAAGATGCAAATGCAATGCAAAAAAAATGTCAGATTTTGGCGACACTTCCTGAAAATGCTCAAGACAGCACTAGATATTATTAGATACTATTCAGATTTTGAACACTAGTTCAACATTTTTGTATATAATGACTGAAGTAATGAAATGAGGACTATTAGTTTTAAATGAAACAACTATTCAGCATTTACAAGTTAAGTTAATTTTGACTGACATGACATAAGCAAATGATAATGTTATAAATAGCAGAGAGTTGTATGAAAGCAATTGCATGTCCAAAACCATTTGCAATTTGTTGGAAGGAATGAGAAACTGCTACTATGATGTGCACAAATGACTAATTGTTTTGAGAAATGCATTAACTGTTGTGCAAATGTAAATAGTGTTGTAAGAAATGCACCGAAGCGACTGAGAAAAACTGAAATTATAAACAACATACACTAGTATAATATTCATTCATTTATTTTCCTTCGGCTTGGTCCCTTTATTCATCAGAGCTTGAGATCTTGTTTCATGTTTTACACAGCGGATGCCCTTCCAGCTGCAATCCAATACTGAAAAAATAGTAGATTATATAAATAGTATAATATATAAATAGCATATAGGCATACAGCCATAAAGTCTAAGCCACTGAAATATTTCAGATAATAATTTTCTATTGTAAAGTATTTTATAAAAACTTTATAATTTTATAGATTTTTTATGATGTTAATGATAAGAGAACAAGACTTTTTTTTTTTTGGTCTGGACTAAACAAACCAAGAGATCTGAACTGTGTACATACATCCTTAAATGTAAATTACCTGTGTACTTAGAGATAGGGATAGTTATAGTTGGAATTATACCATAATAATATGTATAATAGTTATATATATATATAGGTAACAGACCTCTGTGAAGTTGGCACCCCATAAAAACAAATAATCCCTAAAACAAAGCCATTCGTTTGTGCTACGTTTGTGCTAATTTGTGCCACAAAAACAGACGTTTGTGCTGGTTTGGGGTCTGAGATATTAAGCAGTATTTTTTTTAACCGTGTGATGCCACTTTCCAACCCATGTTGCGCAAATGACTTCAAATCAGCACAGGTTGTTTGTTCTCGATTTGTGCTGTTAAAACAAACACAGTATCATTCATTCATTCATTCATTCATTCATTCATTCATTTTCTTGTCGGCATGGTCCCTTTATTAATCCGGGGTTGCCAAAGCGGAATGAACTGCCAACTCATCAAACAAGTTTTTACGCAGCGTATGCCATTCCAGCCGCAACCCATGTCTGGGAAACATCCATACAAACATTCACACACTACGGACAATTTAGCCTACCCAATTCACCTGTACCACATGTCTTTGGACTGTGGGGGAAACCGGAGCACCCGGAGAAAACCCACGCAAACACAGGGAGAACATGCAAACTCCACACAAAAACGCCAACTGAGCCGAGGCTCGAACCGGCAACCCAGCGACCTTCTTGCTGTGAGGCAACAGCACTACCTACTGCGCCAATGCTTTGCCACACGGTATCTGTTTTCCTCATTTAGATATAAGCAAAAAATTTCGGAAGCTGTGGCGTCACTCTCCACCCCATTTCCTCTAAACCGTACAAAACTGGAGTCATTCATTTGTCCCTAATTTGTGCTGGTTTGTGCCGTTAAAATAAATACTTTATCTGTTTTCGTTGAGGTATGAAACAGTCTCTTAAAAGTCACGTCTTGCTTTTAGTTTTGAGATTAGGCACGTTTTGCACTCACACATAAGCATACCGCTCCAAAGCCCATGTGAACCACGCTCAGGCAGACTTCTTCCAACTGAGCCAGGGCCGGCCAAGTTGACCGTGTCTGCACCCGATTTAGAGCACTCACACTTCACAAATGATCTGGGAAACGGGCCTGGGCAAATTTCGGATAGAGTAGTGCGAGTAGGCCCTTAAGCAAATCTGTAGAGCAAGTTCAACAACTAACATCTTTGGTAATTGCATGAAATAACTTTGTTTTTGTTTAAGTACACAGAAGATTATCCTGTTGGCATAAAGGTATATTTACTTCGCTCCTACCTTACTAGACCCTGGACAGGAGGACCCATCTAGTTCAAGTGCTGTAATCAGCCTTCATCAATCAGTCAGTTTTGCAAAAACAGCCTAAATAGTCAAATATCTCTTGATAATTGTGGGAATTTAATTCTGCACTTTAATGCACTGATGAGCTTGAGAAGTCAAGAGGCTCCACTCGGGAGAAAGCGAATCAGTAAAGCTTCTTTCTCAAATGTTCCAGGTTATGAAGAAGGGCAGCCGGGCCCTAGAGATGAGTGCACTTCACTAAAGAAGGTCAAAGCTATGACATTTCATACAAGAGTAATCTTTGAAAAAGCAGTTCTTGACGTAACATTAGGCATTTAAATTAGAGGTACATGGGAGAATCATCTTTTTTAACACTAGGAAAACCCTGCAAGGATTGAGAAATGTAGAACTTAGGTCACCTACAGCTTTCATGGTAAACCATTTGGCATTTGATTTTAGTGTTATAACCTATAACATGTTTCCCAATTTTTTCGTTATTATGTTCTCGCTCTATTTAGATTATTCCAATTTTCTGGTCGGAATATCTTTGTTTGTGTTTTTTCTGTAGTAAATATTGTTGCATTTTTATCCTCTTTCTTCCATTTCCTTCCTCCATGTGACAGAACGACTGTCCATATAAATTAATACAAGAGCAAAAATTATACATTTCTGCTGAGAAGATCAGTCGAATTGCCCTGGTGGCAATTGCCCTGGTGGATTTGAATACTCTATCTTGTAACCACCATATTTTGGTTCAATGAAGGTCCTAGAGTTCACTTTCATTTTACTGCACTGCTTGTGTTGTTAAATGCCATCTTTCACCACTCACTCTTCTCCTACCAGCTCCTCCCAAGGCAAAAACATCCACTACAGCTGTGGTTCCAGAACTCGTCCACATATCAATGTTAAAACCATGAGGAAAATCTCTTTCTTCACTAATTTTAATGTGTTTCTGAGCTTTGCTAAGCAAACATCAGTTGTGCTCGTCAAGGATCCACTACTGACAAATCCCTAGCTCTGATAGAAGTTTTATTTACGTAGGAAATTAAAACGTACTGCAGTGTTTTGTTGAACTATGTTAGTCTGATGTAATTGGTCTGTTGTTATTACTGAAATGTGAGTAATCCATACAAAATGTGAGGATGATGAATTGGATATTGTCACATGACACGTGACAAAACAATGAGATGTTATCAACATACTGCGTTGCACCTGGAAAAAGCAGGTGCATACCAACGAAATTGCTCCCTGTTTGGGATATGCATGCCACATGCCTCCATTTGAAATTATGAACTTGTGTGCACAAAAGATAAATGTTTAGCCAGGCACGGTAGCTCAGTGGTTAGCACTATCGCCTTCCACCAAGAAGGTCACTGGTTCGAGTCTCAGCTGAGCCAGTTGGCATTTCTGTGTGAAGCTTGCATGTTTTCCTTGGGTTTGCATGGGTTTCCTCCAGGTGCTTCAGTTTCCTCCACAGTTCAAACACATGCAATATAAGTGAATTAGATGAACTAAATTGGCTGTAGTGTATGAGAGTGTGTGTAAATGTGAGAGTGTGGGTGTTTCCTAGTGCTGGGTTGTAGCTGAATCTGCATCCACTGCGTAGAACATATGGTGGAATAGTTGGTAGTTCATTCCACTGTGACTATCTCTGCCAAATCAAAAAGTAAGCCGAGAGTAAGCCAAAGTAAAATGAATAAATGAAAAGTTTGGCCCCATAGGTTGCTCTGAGTCAACCACAGTTGGCCCTGAACCTCTGCTTGTCCTAATCTGTGCTCACAGTTACAGCCTTGTAGAAACAGTTTTTGCTTCTATTCACAGCTATAGACGCAGACTCAATACACTGAGCTCCCTGGCATGGTCACTGAGGCCATTAATGAACTGTTCTGTTTCGGTTTCAGCCTCACCATTGTCTCTAGCATTGCCACAGTTCTATGCCAATGTTCTCTATCCCTCTCCCTTGCACACCTTATAGAGTATGCCATTTACTGTACACTAGTGCATTTTTGTTTTAAAAATGGTGTTTTCAAAGAAAAGCTCCTTGTCTGAGTTATATGGTAAACCAACATTTTTTTAAACTAAAACAACATCCATATTGTTTTTTAAAGTCTCCTATTTACCCCCTTTACAAGAGGTAAGATAAGTCTGTGGTGTCTCCAAAATGTGTGTAAAGTTTCAGCTCAAAATACTCATCAGATTATGTATTATATAACACAGAATATGCTCATATTGAGATAATTGTTGGTGTTTTTATAGCCTGGTCTTTAAATGCAAATGAGCTGCTTCTCCTCACCCAGCATTTCCATGTGTGTGTCTGCTTCACATGTGTTATGTCAGATAAACAGCAGTCAGTGATAGAGACAGACATGGATGATGCTGAAATATAGCTCAATCAAAAATACCAAGTAAGTTTATTTGATGTATTAGTAGTGGAGTATTCTAAGTCTTTCTGCAATGATGAGTCATACACAAATGCTGTCACAAAGTTTGCAGTACACATGCGTTTACTGACACTATGCGGCTGTAGTGATTCAGTTATGAATTACATAGTGATTTTGGTAACACTTTACAATAAGGTTTATTATTTAATGCATTAACTAACATGAACTAATCATGAACAACACTTCATTTATTAGCATTTATTAATCATAATTGAACATTTACTAATGCATTATTAACATCCAAGTCCATGCTTGTTAACATTAGTTAATGCACCATGAGTAAACATGAACTAACAATGAACTACAGTTTTTTTATTAGCATACGTTAATTGACATGAACAAATACAGTAGTAAAATTATTGTTCATTGTTTGTTCATATTAGTAAATGCATTAATAAACATTAACTAATGAACCTTATTGTAAAGTGTGACTGTGATTTTACTGTCTATACTGTACAACAAACATGCACTGTTTTAAACTTGTAAAACTCATTCTTGATGTAGACAACAGAGAGTTTGAACATCTTTTAATTACAGTTTCTTTGCAAATCCTGTTTTGTGGACATGTTTATACACGAGACATGTTAATAACATCCCTGTCCACATTCGGATGTAAAAATAAGGGATATGCCCACCATAACCATAAATAGAAACAAGTTATCAAATCTCTTTTCTTCACTGTATAACTTACACATTCTGATTAAAGAGCAGCGAATGAATCTCTTATTTATTTAGATTTTTTGTTTAATCACATTAAATAACAGGTGTCACTTAAAAATTGCACACATTTAAAGTTATATTGAAAGCGTTCAATTGCTTTGCTAACTTTTTATGCTCATTTAGGACAAAATTTGTTGTGTTTGAAAAAAAAAACCACCAAGATCGCCATCAGATGTTATTATTATTATGTGTTTATGTCTGTTCAAACAGCACCCAAAATCCATACCTTTGCTCCGCTTCAAATTGCGTGTACAGAATCCGTTTGGGAAACAGCGTCTATTTATCACTATGGAGCGCACAGCTAACAGCCACGCACCGCTATTTGACTGTTTTGAGGATTGCACAGGAGGGGCAATCCCCTGGTGGTTCAGCAGTATGGGCCGCGAATATTATTGCCAATCTTCATTTAAAAAAAATACGGGAAAAAAATGGAAAAAAGTACCTCTACAGGATGATAGCAGGATAGAACAGTAAAATACGGAAGAATTATGGGGAAAATGGGAGGGTTGACAGGTATGGTTAGTACGATCCCATCAATCAATTCCGTTGGAATTTGGATTCTATTTAAATGTCAGGAAATTAAAAAAAGATACTTGCTGTGTTTCTATGACCCTAATATGATAAACCTACACACAGTTCTGTCCAAACAGCTTACAAAAGTTGATTTTGCATTATAGGTGCCCTTTAAAACAATCCATTCTTGCAGGAGGAAGATGCAAGAGTAGTGTGGACTGTAGACAGAATTGTAACAAAGCGTATGCATTTTAAAACAAAAATGCATTAGTGTAAATGACACATTAGTCTTCACTTTACTATTCTCCCAAATATTGTTTTTGTTTTGCAGAGTGTTTTGAATCCACTTGCTATTGGTTTGGTCAGGGGTTGGGTTGGTTGTGAAGGATATGTTTTTGTGACGGTTTGTAGTCTCCTTGAGTTCAAAACATGCTTAATCCTCCAACTGCCTGCTCTATTAAATGGTTGACCATATTTTGACTGTTAAATAATACCTGTTAAAGCCATGTAAAGGATCACTGTTTTAAATAATGGTTTACACTTCACAGCATTTTTGGTTTACAAAAAAAGCTAACATACACAATCCTGTTGTACTACTACACTTGATGTATATGTAGAAATGAGAATCTGAAACAATGTATGGCATACTTCAATAACTATAGATGATTTAGTATTCAAAAATGTTTTATTTTGATTGTGTTTGGAAATAAATCGGTCTTACACTTCATATATTCTGATTTTCATAGTATATGGATTAATTCCAGTACTTTACCAAATAGTTTATATGTCAGTTTATGGTAAGAGGTTGATATTTTAGAAATTATGGGATGTGTTGAAAAAAATGCATTGAGAGTGTTAACTTGTTACATTAGGAGTTAAGTGGAGCAGTTAAAGGGTTAAGTATTTGCTAATGTCAGGGGTGCATTTTCCATAGCGAACCATGGTGAAAACAACCATTATTGCCATCATTAATTGATTCTTGGTATTTCTGAAACCATAATTCTAATAAACATTTGCAAATAGCTTTGCAAACTTTTGTGGTTGGAGCTGCAGCTATCAACCCATGTTTAGAGTCAAATTGACCCTTTAACGATGTGTCTGTGTGCGTGTGTTTTTTTCTCTCTTTCCATTCTTGTCTCTCGCTGTTTTTTAGGTTTACTCCCCTGGATTGTCATTCATCCACACACCAATCATTATTATCCTGTGTTATGTTGCGGCCCTCGCTGCCAATCGATCAGCTGCTGCTAAGGACAGCAGTAAATGTTGTCTCTTGCACTCCTACTTTAATTGCTTTTCAGTAAACTGTCCACACTAGTAATGTTCTACCAGGAACATGAAAAATAAAGAAACATATAGGGCTCTATTTTGACGCTCCATTCGCAAAACGGAAAGCGCAAGGCGCAAACGCTTTAAGGGCATTTCAGAATCCATATTTGTTAATTTAAGGATGGGAAAATCCGCTTTGCGCTGTGGCGCATGGTCTAAAAGTGTTGAGTTTATTTTCTTAATGAGTTATAGTTGTGTGTTTTGAGAATAAACCAATCAAAGTCTCATCTCTCATTCCCTTTAAGAGCCAGCTGCATCGCGCCATAAGTGCATTTGATATTTACAGGACATAAAGTAAGTGTAAGTGGAAAAACTGAGCATTTCACAAGCAAACAGTTAACAGTTTTTTTAACATCTACCATGCTAGAATGAGAGATAATTGATCTACTTTCACTTTCGCTCTCGTGGATAGGGAAACCTTTACGCACAGACATCAATTAGCCTATAAATAATACATTTTGTTTGTTAAGCACAAATATTCGTTTCAAAACTTTTTTCTAAATTCAGTTCTAATTTCCAGCAAACGAATAAATGAATAATAATAATGAAGTGTGTTCAAAAACCTGAGTTATATCCTAAAACACATGCTGTGCCCCATATGGTCTAAAACCTGCAGGTGGGCAAATCTAAGCTTGTTTTTAATAAAACAAATATAAATAAGGATATAATAAATAATACTGCTAATAATAATAACATTATACAAAAGCAAATTGTTATGAATGAACTGAAAAAGCCCCTCGAGATGAAGAAGACATAAAAGCAGTGGTTTTTCATACTTATGTAGGCTAGAAAATAATATGATTTGTAATATTTTAATCCTTTATATTTATATCCTATATATATTCTTATTATATCCTATATATAGGCCTATCCTTAATATAAAATTTTTTTCATATGTAAAGATATTTGCATATTGCTCTACATCTTGTGTGTAGGCTATTAAGCAGTGTGTAAGCGAGGTGCAACTCTGCACTGGAGTTTAGACCGGGTTTGTTTTGGTCTAATGAAAAATCTATTATAGTTTCTCAAAATAGCAACACGCCAGCAGTGCGCCTCAAAACGCCAGAAGACCAGAAGGCCTATGGGCGCACATATGAGTGCAAATGCATTTGCTATTTGAAGAGCGTGGTGCAAAACGCCTCAAAACGACTCTTGCGCCAAGCTGAAAATAGCAAACAAGTATTGCGCCGCGCATTGCGCCGGGTGTATGATAGGGCCCGTAGCTTTTTAACCAATATTCTTCTAACATTACATATTAATAAACACAAAGCATTAAAACGCAATCAAAAAGTATGTCTGAAATGAAAACTCAATACGAATGCATTTAATATTACCAGCTGCAAAAAACTCAACTATGTTTTATAAATGCATCTCTAGTAAATTCAATTCAATTCATGTTTATTTCTATAGCGCTTTTACAATGTAAATTGTGTCAAAGCATCTTAACATAGAAGTTCTAGTAAATTGAAATTGTCAGTACAGTTTTCAGAGTTCAAGTTTAATTTAGTTCAGTTCAGTGTAGTTTAATTTTCACTGCTTAAAGTCCAAACACTGAAGAGCAAATCCATCAATGCGCAGCTCCCAAATCAAGCAAGCCAGTGGCGACAGCGACGAGAAACAAACTTCACCAATTGATGAAAATGAAGGAAAAAAGTTCCATGTTCAGAAACCATGTTCAGTTTGACACTCCCATTTCTCCTCTAGCCAAACTTCTTGTGCAGAGCTGCAGTCCACGCACCAGAAGCTGGAGAGCGCTGGACGTTCATCGTGAAGAAGCTGCAGGTAGGAGTGGTCATTAGCGGGTAAACTGTCACTAGGGTCTTACAGGAATCAGTCTCATGCTCTCCACTCCTCCATGACCACCACAGCAGCTGCTCAGGATACGGCCTAGTCCAGGATTATGGAAACCTCGGGAATAATAAAAATAGATTAACTTAAGCACAGACGCTATTGAAATTATAATGTCTTCAAATGCTGATTGTAGCATATTAAAGCCCCGAAAAAGAGTTTGTGATGTCGCAACTTGTTGTTTAATGAATTGTTGTATAACACAGCAGTGTAATGCAATGGTGTGATATTGCTTAATTATTATTCTTTGATTCCTAAATAAAATACAGTATGTACAGATCAATGCATCAAAACAATATATTGACTAAAAGCAAGTCATTTCACTTGACGGCCATATTTGAAATACTTCCCGGGCAATATGCTAGGGCATTCTGTCTAAATGGGGAAACATCAAATTCTCCAAAACTGTTTGCCAAGCTTATGATTACATATTTGGATCCACCAATAAAAATAAACAACAACCGTCTCATATGTTTTGTTTCTAAACATCTAAATAAAATCTGGATGTTTTCAGGTTGCCCAAGCTAATGCATATGCGCTCTCGAAAGGAAAAATATCACGATACCAACCTCATTTATGGACGTTTTACACATTATCATTATCTGGATAATGATCGTCTAATCCGGTTGTTGCTAGATCAGATACAGTTGCGGCCGGAAGTTAACGAGAATTATGTATATTATTTATTAAGGGAGAAATGACTAGAAATAATAAAGGTCAGAAAATGGTTAAACTACCTTACAAACAAGTGTGTTCATGACAATACATAAAAAGTAGAAGAATATAATAAGAAAAGATAAGTGAAGCAACTTGAAGCAGCATAACAAGCCATTTTTAATGTATAAAAATCAACAAAAATGAATGAGACCATAAGTCTCGAGCCAAAAAGATTCCAATGGCTGCACCCGCTCGTACGTGAAAAATAAAGTCAATAGAAAATATTCATTTAAAAGCGAGATGTGTGATTGACGTACTGTATGCTGGCCACTACTGTATAAGTGATAACAAATCAGCAGAGATTGGTAGTAAAACCTAGTAAAACCTTGACTTTATCTTTATCACTGATGTAAATTGATGAAACTAAATCAACTACTCATTTAAATTGCCCATTTATTGTATTTTATTAATGTCTACCCCCAGCCCAACTCTAAACCCAACCATCATAGTAATGCAAAAACGAGAGGGGTCTGGATGCAGAACTAGTGCAATGCAATCTGAGTTGCATCCAATGCGTTTTAATGTGCTCACCTAACCCCACCCCTAACCCTACTCCTCACAGTGACGTCACTCACTCCATTTGAGTACATTGTGTCTGACATTGCATTGCTCAGTGATGCAATCTCAGCTTGCATCATAAAGGCTGCAGCCAGATACTCTTGGTAAAAACAGCAGTTGTAAAGAGTATTATTTGTTATTTATTAAATTACCCACTAAATTATATTTTATTAACGCCTACCCCATGGGCATTGCTATGCCTGTTTTAGGGGGAGCTGTAGCCCCCTATGTTTCTAATCAGCCCCCTAAACCTTTTGCGATTAGCTCATAAACTGTACACTAAATTCTCACCTCAGTTCCTTTTTAAATTTGAAATGAAATTGGTGGCAGAATTTAGCTCCTCCCCCTCTTTTGTTTTTCAGTTGATCAGCAAACCACAGCCGTGGACAGCGAGAGAACGAGATGTGTGTTTATTGATAAATTGTTATAATATCTGCTTATTTGTAGTTCTTTGATATAGATAACCTTGTATTAGCTGTATCCCAATGTCATAGAGGAGCAGTCGGGTTTTCTCGGCATACACCTGATCAGCACAGCTGTTTCCTCCTAAAAATGTAACTTTTAAAAAAGATTTCGCTATTTTTATTTCAAATGAACTACCTATAAAAACACTTTACAGTTTGTATGGCATTTACTCTACCATACAGTCTTGCACAGAAAGGATTAAACACAGTGATAGAACCACTATACTCGTTTTACTGTCACCGAGTCACTGACAGAGAGAGAAACATCAGGTGTTATATTTTTTTTACCTTACAAGGAGATAAGCCCCCCTACAATCGCTTCTGCCTAATTAATTATTAATTAATCAATTAATTATTGACATAGTGTCGGCGAGGCAGTGGCGCAGTAGGTAGTGCTGTCGCCTCACAGCAAGAAGGTCGCTGGGTCGCTGGTTCGAACCCCGGCTCAATTGGTGTTTCTGTGTGGAATTTGCATATTCTCCCTGCCTTCGTGTGGGTTTCCTCCGGGTGCTCAGGTTTCCCCCACAGTCCAAAGACATGCGTTACAGGTGAATTGGGTAGGCTAAATTGTCCATAGTGTATGAGTATGTGTGTGTGGATGTTTCCCAGAGATGGGTTGCTGCTGGAAGGGCATCTGCTGCATAAAAACTTGCTGGATAAGTTGGCGATTCATTCCGCTGTGGCGACCCCGGATTAATAAAGGGACTAAGCTGACAAGAAAATGAATGAATGATATAGTGTCACAAAAATCATGCAATGTTGATGTGCGTGTCCGCAGTCTGTTGATGGCGAATCTTCTCCAGAAATTATATTGACTCTTTGTTTACAAGTTTTTCTTTGTTTACAAGTTTGTGGGCAATTAAGTTGTTGCTGTCATGTAATGTATGTTTGACAGGATGGACAGTACCTCGCGTTTGTTTTATACAGATTACAAAACCAAAAACTTTATTTTCAAGTGCCTTTGATTCAGTTAAAGTAGATTTCAAGTTTTATGTGAATATATTTATGTGTGTGAAGCAAGTATTTACTGAGATGCCAGTGTGTTTGTTGACCACCAAACTGTCTTAAAGCACACGTCTGGTCCAAGCTTCTCTGTCAGTCTATAGCGATCGATGATTGGCTCCTGTACTGGTAGGCGGGGCTTCATTTGCCATATTAACCATTATACTTTTCCCCATTCAAAACTGACAAGACAAGTGACATGTCTTGTCTATAGTCTTTGCTAAAAGTTAACACTATGCCTAGAGAGTCTTGACAACCGTCCCTCAGTGAGTGTAAAATGTAATAGACCCTTGTGTGTTAATACAATTAAGCCTGATTTGTTACGGCTCAGCTCAGATATTCTCCAATTTCATATGTCTACTGAATATTAATGTGTCCTAATACAGACTTAATCTAAATCTAATGTAATGGAATTAGATTATTATTTGACAGATGGTGGATATTTTCTTATGCGCAGAACACTATATTCCAGGACATCCACCAGAGCAGAATGATAAAAACTAAATTCGGTACGCGGCTCTGCACAAATCCTGCATTCTATTAGATAATTTCATACATCATAAACATTGTCTGCACACTCTGGCTCAATAAATTTAATATCCATAGCTCAGGCGGGTCACTGTCCCTGGATTTGTTTATTTGTTCCGGTAGTTTTTGTCTTACTCTTATGCAATTGTTTTTGTTTTCAGTTCACATTCTGCATCCCCATTGGAATATCCTGATGGCTTTCTCTCATATGAAATACAACATTATCTATAATGCATTCGCCCTCTCACAAATTCAATTCTATTTAAGGCAATGCTGGAAACACAAAGGCAAAATATTCTCAGGTGCTCCATAACTTCTCATTACTTTGGTGCCGCATGCAATTTTAAAAGCAGAAAAATACCACAATATGTTTCTTTAAATCTGAGAGTAAAAATATTGTGATGGGCCCCTTAAACCATTAACAAAATATTAATATTAAACATTATGATAAATAAAATCCAAGTATGTTATGCAAGGTGTTGTCCTTTCATTTAACTGGATTATATCCCATTTCATGTTGCTTCAAATAAAATAATTTACAGCAAATTATAGACTCTGTAGATACAATAAGGCATTTACAAACCACCAAAAATGAAGCAGTTTAGTGGCGATGAAATCTGAGGAGGATAAAGAACATCTGAAATATGACTAACTTAAACAATTGGGTTGAGGATATATCACCACTGAGTTATATTAATGGAGGGATGGGAAAGGTTTATGGTTTCAACAGTCAGTAAGATTGACCCAGCAGACATCCATCTAAAATTTACCCAATTGTCAATAGGTTATTGGCCCGAGCCATCCATCTAAAAGCTTTATTACCAAACATATTTGAAAATCCAGCAAGATATTGGAGATGCATTTGGAAGACCCATTGTCAATTCCTGAGTCAATCTGGCAACCCACATGAGTGACTGTTTGTAATTTGGACTGCTTTACCCAATTCAACTAGCTATCCTTTAAAATGTCAACTTGAAAATGTGGGCATTTATGGACCATATTGCTTTCCTAAACCATTAGAAGTTAATCTAACAATATATGGAAAGTTCAAAACAACAGATTTTCAAACTAATTCAAGATAGTGGAAAGGAAGTGTTGGAATATCTTGTCAATTCCATGCGTGTTCATTAAGAAAAGGTCTGGAGAGGGTTTTCTTCAATGCCAAAAATATTAGTAATTTATTAGATACAAATGAATTATTCGATGACAGAGCTCTGGGTTACGTTACCCCAATGCAATACAAGATTTATATTCAGGAGGTTCGCAACTCACATACATTTCCTGACTCCAGCATTTATACACAACTGATATTAACAGGTGGAGTTTTAGTGTAACTTCATTTGTCAGTCATTGTTCAGACCTCCATTGGCCGCACCCCAGACATGCTTCCTGTTTTTCTATGAATTCTCTGCACAACAAAAAAGCAACTTTCTGTGCTCTGTGTTCAGTTTTAACACCTCTCTTCAGACAGGAAGTTTCTGCAGAGCTGAATTTAATTTTGGACCCGCATCTATCTACTTCTGCAAAAATGCTAATTAGTATGCACAGCACTCACACACAACATTAGAAATTCAGTTAATATATGACCCTTACATGACCAATACAAATAATTGTTTGATTAAAAGAAAAAGAGACAAAAATGATAAAAAAAAATAATTCCTATTTTCCAACAGAAGTTGTGTTAATTATAAATTATATCAAGGTTCTCTGTATAATGCAAGACCAGTCCCATGACAATAGACAAAACTATTGAAAAGTAATTTGAAAAATGTTGTATGATTTGTATTCATATCATTTAATTGTTTGTCAATTTTACCCAGAAGGTGGCTCAAATTGACGAAGTTTGGTCAATGTCAGATCTAGATCACACACATTAAGTTTTGTTTCAAACCATTGCAGTGATTCAGCCTGTAATGCAGTGGCGTTGCGAGGGGGGGGCGGGGGCTTTGGGGGCTTAAGCCCCTGATGTATTGTCAAAAGCCCCTGATCTTTTGCAATATGTTGCACTTAAATAAAAATATAAGTATATATAATATATAATATATAAGTATATATATAATGGTGTATAACATTTAATTTGTTATCTAAGTACTGAAAATAACTGCGTAAATCACGCACATTCCACCTCACGGAGTGTTTGTGTCGGGTCAGCTGTTCAGCAGTACCTGTATCTACCGGCAGGTGGGAGTGGCACTGTTGTCACATGATGTTTAAAAAAATCCGCCACTGCACTTCATTTATTCATTATTTTGAAGAGCTGAAGTTGATGAGGTAATAATACAACTCTTTCGCGAAACTGAATAATTCTAACTACTAATGAAGCTTAACATTTGTTTCCACAGTATAAAATATGTGTAGTTTTGGTGAAATAAAATAACTGTAATCGATAAAATGTGCATCATATCAAAGCATACATGCAAATTAGGCAGAAAAACGTAAATTGTTCTGGCTTTTTAGATATGATATAGATATCTAGGCATATTTATCTAGATATGATATAGCCAGTTACATCTGTTTCTGTAATAGTTAAATCACAGTGAGCTCATGCATCTAGCATATTGTATAGCTACTGTAGTGGTTTTCTTGGTTTTTCTCTTACTAAATCAAACTCAGTCTGGAGGTTATGAATATCAGAAGAATATACTTTATTGTCGACAACAAAGGAGATCTTTCAGGAGACCCCCAGTAGCATCTCTGTCTGAAAAATTCTGCCTCACTCCTGTTCTTGGCTTATTTAAATACCCTTTTACATCCGTTGTTTTCCTTTGTTCTCCATATATTACACAAGATACCTCCTAGTTTAACCCCTGACCCCAAATACCACCTCTGACATCTGTTTCCTGAGACACCTCAGGCTCTTTTACCACTCTCTTTTCATCCCTTCTTTTATGACCCCTAGTTGTTTCCTCAGGCCATTTCCCCTTTCCAATTGTTTTAATGGTATGCAAGTCTACAAGCAGATTATACACATATAACCTGAATATATAGATTAACTTCACACTCCAAAGAGCACAAAATCCACCTCATATAATCCCTCCTCTTAAGACTTTAAGTCTTAATATTCTTGCTTTTGGCCCATAGTGCAACTTCATGATCTAGCCCTCAGCCATATTACCTAATGACAAATATATGTCACAGTATTATTACAAATGACCAAATTATGTAATTGCACTTTGGAATAGAATCACGCCAAACCTCTGTGTCCTGTTCTGACGAGGACACAGTAAAAGACTTGATTCTATTTTGTTGATATCATCATAAAAGTAGTATTTTAAGCATACAATTAGTTATCTATTTGCTTCTGGGGGTCATGATTATTTAACATACAGTAAAGAATAAAACTAAAACAAAAAATAAACATGCACAATCTCCCAATCTAGGGTCACAACACAATATTCTAATCTAACACCCACAAAACATAATCCGTAGAGTACGTTGATCTTCAGCTCAGATACTTTGCGTATCGTAGAGAGCCGCCGTTTTGGGGTAGAGGTTACTAGCACTTAACACCCAAGGCATGGATCCTCTTCATCATCCTCTTCTTTATCTAAACTATAAAAATTTTTAGCACTAGTTCATCTTTTTGACCCTAAATCTGGCACATACTTGCGAGCATTCTTTGTTTCGTTCTAGTCTTAAAAAGTGTTGCTAAAGACTTTATGTTGAGAGTCTATAACCTGAAGTTGTGGTGATTATCATCACTTGAATTTGTGGCACCTTCTGTATATTTCACTCAGGTATATAATCAGAATTACTCTTTTAACTGTTCTGATGAACTTCTTCTGTCACACTTTGCAATTTGTTGGTTTGAGCTTTGGGATTTTCTGCCTCCTCTGTTTCCTGTTAACTTTCTCTTGCTGGAGTGTTTTTCCTTTGGCTGTCTTGTGCTGTGGTCCCGATGGTACCCAGTTGATGGCATCCCCTTTGGTAACCTTGGCATAAGGTCCATTTCTCCTGATTTCACTCCACTCTCTCCAGAACACCTCAGATATACTCAATCACCAGATTAATCTCCTGCTTCTGGTCCTTTCTGGTTTCCTGTACAGATATTGCTTTGCACATGGCAGTTAGTTTCCTCATAAAAGACCAAACTTCTTTCCAATGCATTAGAAATGTTCTCCAAACATTCCACAAGGTTAAATAGGAGATTACATGCAAGGGTCGACCCAATAGTACTTCATGCAATGTTAGTTGCTTGTTTCTGTCAGTTTTCATGCAATCATTAATGCAAAAGGTAACAAATCAATCCAGTCTAGTATATTATTTTAACATATTTTGTTAAACTAGGCCTTGAGGGATCATCTTCAGCTCTTTCAATCATTCCTTACAATTATGTGTAATTGCTCAATTTTCTTTTCCAATTTCCAATACTTTATCAATACATTTACTTATCTATTCACTGAATCACATATCCACCTATTTATCTACTTAATTACCTTTATTCAATTTAATTGACTTTAAGTACTCTAATTTATTTTTAAATGTAGACACATTAAACTTATTTCTAAAGGTATTCCAAATCTGAGACTTCTCTTGTCTTAAATGTAATAACTGTTTCTTCTTCCCTGCTCTGCTGATGGAATTACCTTCACTCATCTACCAAAACTGTCATGCCCAAAAGTTTGTATCTCTTGCCCTAAGCTAGTTTCATTATTTCAAAACATCCACAATCAAGTTCTTGAATATCCCCTTAAGCCTATTGCTGATCTTTTACTCACATTCTACTTTGCACAAATGCCACATGTGTACAACGATTCACTAATCACTGCATTCAAAAAGGAGATCATTTTTTCAAATCATTTTGCTTGCTGCTTAATTTTCCTTATCATTTCACTCTTGATTCAATCCATGTACATCACCAATGACAATATCTAGAAATGCTGTTGTATCAACAATCTGTACTTCCTATTACAAAAATCATACCTATCTTTTTTTGCTTCCCTTTGATGCTACACATGTTTATAAAGACTAGTACGTTGTTTATTTGTACTATAATCTAATTAAGGTTGTGACTCTATACTATTGTTAGACCTGCTACTTTATTTTCTTTAATGAAAAATCAATTTTCTTATTTATCAGCTTATCAGTTATTATTGCATCTGGAATAGATACAGAATCTTGTTAACACTAAACCCGTCATCCCTAAAAAGTTTTATTTATGTCTTTTACTTAGCTTGAGCTAAATGTACCTGCAGACAACTAAGTCCTACACGTTACAATATCCATCTCGAAATATTCTAAATCCTTTTATGCATTCTAATGTATGTATAACAGCCTATTTACTTTAAGTGTAACCAAGTGTCTACCCTCCTCTGTTAATAACCTAAATAGAAATCAATTAATTACTTTAATATATTTGGTATCCAAACTAACAAATTTAAGTGCAGCGCGTGTTAGGAACCTCTGCTAAGAAATTCTCTATCACTGACTGTTCTTAAATCATAAATTTTACATCTACTTTTGTCTGCTTTGACTAATGTCATAATCAAAAATTAAATTCAAATCAAATTCAAATAGAATCCATTTTATTCTTCACCTACACAATCACAACTGAATTGAAATTGACTTTAATTAGGAATGCCATTACATATCTAAGTGTTTCTATTTTTGCTTTCTTCTCAAAAGTTTCAATAATGCCTATTCCAGCATATAACAGACCTGCATCTGGTTAAATTTTAATTAATCCTCCCTATGCTGGCTAATTTTGTTTTCCCTTAATGTCCTGAACTGTTAATCATTATTAAAATTTGACACCTAAGTAATTTCTTATTTCTGAGCTATTTCTTATTTTGCATTTTCTATTAATTAACATTTTTCACTTTTCAGCATTTTCAGCTCCTAATTCCTTTCTGTTCTCACATCAAACTGGTTATTCATAAACTTTTGTTGTAATTTTCTACAAGTTGACTGAAAAATCACTGGATTTCTTTATAGGTTCTATCTGATCTGATTATTCATCTTTAGTCCTTAATCCTTTTTGCTTTTAATTATTTCTTCACATATGTAAAACAACCTATTTTCTGTTTTTAAACACTTTTCTCTTTCAAATATTCTTTTAGTACATTTAGAATAGTTACTTTTTGACCTATTCAGTACTGTGAGTTCATTTCACCTTTTTTTTTTTTTCATTCCCTTTAAATATAAATCACTTTTCTGTCTTAATCTCTGACATAATTTTTCTCTTAAATCTTGGTTTAGTTTACTCAAAATAAGTTTTCCCTAATTTTTAACTTAAATATTTAATTCCATCAACTTCTAACCCAAATTATTTTTTGTGTTATAAAAGCTGTCTCTTTTTCTTTTATTAGTCACCACTATGCATTATAATTTGTCCTCCTATGTTCAATAATCTCTATGAATTAACCTATGAAAATGAACCAAAATAATTTAACATTCTTCATAATTTATCATTTCAACATAACACATTTAAAGTTTCATTGTATATTATCATCTAAGACTTTTCATACAGTTTACATGATACTTTTCTTTTTATCAAATTGACAGGAGTCTGATTTGATACAAGAATGGGTAGCTACACTTTTGCTCTTATTTTTGCCCTCTGAGTGGTCACATTGTACTCAATTTGGACTAGGTCGACTGCTTTGAGATGGACTGCCAGACTCCCCCTCCTCACACGCTGAGAAGACAACTGGTTCATAGATTGGTGCAGTTTTTTCAGTGGTGTCCAGGGCCACAGCTTCCCCCTCTCTCTTTCATTGAGCTGTTGTAAAGTTCTGGTGGAGCGCTTTTTCTCTTTGATCAGTTCATCATTAGCTTGTTTGCCTCTTTTTAGTGTCTCTGAACATAAGTAGCCTTTCCAGTCCTCAGTAATTCCTGGGCATGCAGTGCCTGCCTCACTGCTTTCACAAATGTCCACAGCCAACAGTTTGTCCATTGTGTTTTTCAAACACCTTTTCCATTTGCCAGTGCACTCAGAGATGTCTGGTAGGTAAGAGACCACAGTCCCCCAAAGTCCATCCCTATGTCCTCTTAAGTAATATATGGAATTTAGCTCATAAAAGTCTTTCCTTCTTTCCCATTTTTTTTTCATCAAATGAAGACTCCTCTCATCTATTTTCTCCTCTTTACGGTTTAACAGTTTATTTTTCTCTAATTCACAATCATTTTATCATATGTAAATGTTTAATTTTCTATTTCTTCAGTGTTCTTCTAAATAATTTCTTTAGCTTCAGATTATGCTTTACTTTACATTTCTCCTCATCTATGCTAGTGTTCCTTTACTAACCACTCATTTTTACATTGTAACATTTTCTATACTCAGTTTCTATTTTTTCACTGCTTACATCAAATGTTTCTTCTGTTTGCCATTTGTCATTATCTTATCTTTTATTTTCTCTGTCACGTATTTTAGTATTGCATTTCTTTTTTTCCATATCTGTTTTTCCCTACTTGATTTAATTCAACAATACTACATGGTGGCCTAATATCTGGTATAACTGTTCAAAATCATTACTGCTATAGCTCAAAGTTAATATTATTAATTAAATTCACATATTTATTTACTAAAAGCATTTTTCATTTTAAAAGTGCAATGTATACTTATCAATTTAGCTTCTTACTGCATAAACTTTTAAATGTATTTATCTTTTAAACTCACTCTAACACATTCTTTAACATTTACCTAGCTTCTATGATTTTCATCTGAATCACTGTACTTTACTACAAATAAATGATATAGCTGACTTTGAGAAAGACATTTTTATTGCCCTTAAATACAAACAAATTATCTAAAGTCAATTATTTCTTCAAATTGTTGCTGCTTTTTACTTTTTATCTTATCTGTTCAATGTGCCTATATTGTAAGCATATTTTAAACATCTAATTTTATCTATGAAACAGTGGACTTATTTTTCTATTTCTATTTTATTCTTTTTCCTTTCCGTAATTTGAGTTTTTAGCTCTTAGGTTTTCTTATACATTTCTTATACATTTTAAAGCTTACACATTTTCTAATTAAATCTTCAGTTAATCAATATTAATTTTTCAGGTTTTCTTTTTCTTTCTTATTAACTAACTTATATGTTATTTATTCATACTTATTTAGTAAATCTATTTGTTTATTAATAAATTCTTTTACTCCATACTTCTTTTATCTCTATATATATTGATCACTATGGCTTCATTTATTCTTTTTCATTAGTAAAGTTTCAAACTCTTTTCTATATAATATAACTCTATTATTAGTTTTTCCTCATTTAATTTATCTTAATATACTACTTTATAATTTATCTATTCATTAATAACTTATATTCTATCCAAATAATGTTAAAGTCTATTTCATTATTTTATCTATAGTTTGATCTCCTCTCTTTTAACTCTCCTCTTCTCTATTTCCCTAGTGCTGTAAATAGACATAATCTGTTTATTGTTCACACATGGACACCATAAATCTCTCTCTTACCCCCATCCTGGAGCAGACTGTCTTTCACCTATTGCTATGTCAGGAATTTAAGTCCACTCTGCCTATTGTTCTTTTTTAATATATTCAAACTTAAAACAAAAAGATAATTTCAGAAAAATGTTTATTCTTCTGCTTTTTACTCTGTGTCTTTCAAATGCACATGTTCCATGTTCCATTGAAAGTTTTAATTTAGGAGACTCCTTTCTTTCTATCATAATCTCTTCTCTTAAACTGCATCAATCACTTTTCTTCTTGCTCTTTAAATCACACCACACATATGCAGCCCTCCTTTTATATTATAATATACTATAATCATTATTTTAACCTACTCTTTTTTTGAAAACAAACTTTTTAACACATTCACACTTCTAATCTTATTACATTTTTCTCTTCTCATTCACTCCTCTCCTCCACTCAGTGTAACAGGAGCTGCATCCCCCCATCCTCATTCCATTCAAGGAGGAGGAAGGCAGTCTTCTCTGCCCACCAATGTGGACTATTTTGCCACAATCTGAAGCAGCAAATACACAAACACTTCAATTAAATAAATACTCTACACTACACTCCTCTTGAGTGACCTGTCCGAGCAGCCCTCTAACCTTAGAGCGGTAACCACAGGCTTTCGCCTACCCATGCAGCCCTTTGTTTATCTCCTCAAACAAAGCGGTATCGTAGGTCTTAGCGCGCATCTCTCTACTTTAATCTGCTTTAATCTCTTAACTGTTACCACACATTAAGGACTCTCTCTTAAAACTTATAAATGCTCTATGCATATCTTACATCATTAATAATTTCCCAAATCTGGGTAACAGTTACTAGTTAATGTTTATCCTATCCATCAAGGCCCACTTAGGAAAACACAGATCATTTGCATACCTTACTCTGCTTTAATCTCTTAACTGTCACCACACATTAAGAACTCTCTCTTAAAACTTATAAATGCTCTATGCATATCTTATATCATTAATAATTTCCCAAATCTGGGTAACAGTTACTAGTTAATGTTTATCCTATCCATCAAGGCCCTCTTAGGAAAACACAGATCATTTGCATGCAAATTCTTTTTCTTCTGTTATTCAAAACCCCTTTTTTCTTTAATATCTTTTTTACATTTACTTTTAATTCTTTAAAGCTGGAGAAACAGTTCAAGTGTATTTACCTGTACAAGCAGGTCCTGGCAGAAAAAACACAAACTAATAAGCATAAAATCGCTTACCGTTTTTTATTGTGGCCACATATTTGTGTTTTCTCTCCAGTCCAGCATGCACAGCAACACCAGTCTTGCTCCTTTCCAGCCCACCCAGGGACGCCAAATGTAGTGGTTTTCTTGGTTTTTCTCTTACTTAATCAAACTCAGTCTGGAGGTTATGAATATCAGAAGAATATACTTTATTGTCGACAACAAAGGAGAACTTTCAGGAGACCCCCAGTAGCATCTCTGTCTGAAAAATTCTGCCTCACTCCTGTTCTTGGCTTATTTAAATACCCTTTTACATCCGTTGTTTTCCTTTGTTCTCCATATATTACACAAGATACCTCCTAGTTTAACCCCTGACCCCAAATACCACCTCTGACATCTGTTTCCTGAGACACCTCAGGCTCTTTTACCACTCTCTTTTCATCCCTTCTTTTATGACCCCTAGTTGTTTCCTCAGGCCATTTCCCCTTTCCAATTGTTTTAATGGTATGCAAGTCTACAAGCAGATTATACACATATAACCTGAATATATAGATTAACTTCACACTCCAAAGAGCACAAAATCCACCTCACTACATTCTACTTTAACATGCTATGTCAGTTAGCAGGAGATTATAAATCGACTTTCTTATGAAAATACCTGAGATGGCTGGAAGAAGACATACAGTTGAAGTCTGATTAGCCCCAGTTGAATTATTCGCCCCCTGTTCATTTTTTCCCCTAATTTCTGTTTAACGGAGAGAAGATTTTTTCAACACATTTCTAATCATAATAGTGTTAATAACTCATCTCAAATAACTGATTTATTTTCTCTTTGCCATGATAACAGTAAATAATATATGCCTAGACATTTTTCAAGACACTTCTATACAGCTTAAAGTGACATTTAAAGGCTTTAAAGGCAGGTTAGGGTAATTAGGCAAGTTATTGTATAATGATGGTGTGTTCTGTAGACTATCAGAAAAAAATTTAGCTTAAAGGGGCTAAAAATTTTGACCCTAAAAGGTTTTTTTTTTTTTTTTTAATGTAATACTGCTTTTATTCTTGCTGAAATAAAACAAATAAGAATTTCTTCAAAAGAAAAAATATTATCAGACATACAGTGGAAATTTCCTTGCTCTGTTAAACATAATTTGGGAAATATTTTAAAAAGAAAATAAAATTCAAAGGGGAATAATAATTCTGACTTCAACTGTATAAACATTTATTATCGCAGTCGCGTAAATGATCAGTTAAAGCCTTTTTATGTTTATTCAGATCTTATGTTCATTCAACAATAGCTGGATGCCTTCATCCATATTAAGGATTTCTTGGACTGTTACTTTTGTGAGGCATATCTGGAATTTCTGCTCAATGAATAAATGAAACAGGCATTACTTGCATTTAAAGTGCTACAATGCCCACATCAACCTATTTTGAGGAAAACTGAAAAAAAATCTCCCTCAAAAGAAATTTGAAGTAAACACATTTCTAGCATACAAATCTTTATTTTTATTTTTTTACTATTTTTGATAAAATTTGTATTATGTCAAAAATAGTAGCCTATTGAAGGTATTGAATTTAGAAATTCCAGTATCTTGACAACACTACACCTTAACTAATCACTCTGTCCAACTGCACATGTTTGTAGCTTTGTTTCACATTGGATAACAACTCACAATATAAAATAAATCATATTTTTTAGATTTGAAGACATGCAGAAAATTACATTTTCAAAAAACAAACAGAAACTGCAAATCAGGAGAGGAGATAGGAGGCTCAAGAGGTATGATATGGCTCACAACAGACTAGTAAATGAGAAGTGGAATAATTAATTTTTTTTCTTCCTTTTTGGTGTTACAAGTCACAAAGCTTCAAAATGTATTGCTAAAAGTCAACTCAAAAACCCTATTTATTATTAAACCATTTATAAATCTATTATAAAAGTAAATTACCTTTTGAAAGTGGTGGTATTTTAGCGGGGTGAATTAGAACATTATTTTTTAAATTTGGGGTGGATTGGGGGTCTTTGGGGCTAAGCCCCTTATCCCTTTCGACCCTAGCAACGCCCCTGCTGTAATGTCATCTGGCAGCATTACATCAAGTTTGTGCATATGTTAAATGACAACAGTTTTGTCTATCAACATTAATTCCATGCCTTTTGGTCTACATCAAGGATGTCAAACTCAATTCCTGGAGGACCGCAGCCCTGCACAGTTTAGTTCTAACCCTAATTAAACACACCTGAGTTCTTCAGGCTTGTTTGAAACCTACAGGTAAGTGTGTTGGAGCAGGGATGGAACTAAACTGTGCAGGACTGCGGCCCTCCAGGAGTTGAGTTCGACATCCCTGGTCTACATGGTCTGAAGATGATCCGAGTCAAATTTGGTGATGATTGGACAAACAATCTAGGAGGAATTTAAAAAATGAATGGAATGAACAAAATCAAAATGGCGGACAAAACGTTTGGCAGATTATGGCATAATTGATATCTGTGTTGTTGGCATGACCCAAGTAATAATTTAAGACCAATTTCATCAACATAAGCATATGCAGGCAAAAGTTATTACCAAATTTCATTAATAATGGCTAATGTATTTCTTATAACTCTTGACCCATAAGTGGCGTTGTCACCAAATTGTTATGGTGTGGTCAGTGTGAGATGACAATGACAGACCTAAAATTTGGTGTCATTATTTACAACTATGGGAGAGATATAGCCACAGATGAAGTTTGGCATCATGCCATTATATTTCTCAGTGCACTTAACAAAAACGATAACACCTATCGACACAAATTTAATAACTTTTGGTCAGCATAGTCTGAAAATGATCTGAGTCAAATTTGGTGCAAATCAGCCAAATGATGTAGAAGTTAGAAAAAGTAGGTTTTTGACTTAAGGCTAGATGGTTGACAGGAAGTTCAGTTAATTAAGGTATAATTGGTATTAATATTATCAGGACAACCCAAGGAATGTATCAAGATAAGTTTCATTACAATAGACAAAAATAATCAAAAGTTACTATTGTATGTATAAAAAATGTATATACTATACATTTTTATAAAAAACGTTACAATGTTCGACCAAAAGGTTGCGCAGTAACAAAACTTTTTGAGCAACTTCAGGGCAGTCTTGAAGGCACATACCGACTTTCACAACAATTTGCCAATGTATCTGTAAAATATAGCAATTTTTGGCATAATTCAAAATGGCCGATGGATATTATTCAACTCGGCATGCTCTGCCAAATGTAATTTTTAGGGTTGAGAAGTTATAAGCAAAAAAAAAATTTTAATTTTTTTGCATCTCCTGACCACTAGGGGGCAGTGCGCCAAAATGCTGCAGCTAACTTTAGACCATGGTTGTGATAACATACACCAAATTTTGGGTCAGCATGGTCTTTAGATCTTGTTATTTAATTTTGGTGAAAATCTGACAAACGACCTAGGACGAGTTTGTTCAAACAAGTTATAAAAAAAAAATCGAAAACGGGTAAAAAAAACTTTTGACAGAAATTGACAGTATAGGGTGCGTTTGAATCGGCTTGAGCCAATGTAATCAGAGGAATTTTGATTGTAGCCCATTTGGTTCCAAATTTATAAAGATAAACATAAGTGAAAATTTGGCAAGTGGTGCCGCTAGAGAGTTTGAGTTAGAGAGTACATATTTGTAGTGGCTGAAGATCAGACTGTCTTATATCAGTGTGCCAAATTTTGCGCAAATGCTGCAAACGGTTTATAGGGCTGCCATAGACTCCCAGAGTGGAAGAAGAGGAAAAGAAAGCCGGAGGAATAATAATAAGAACTGGAATGGATACACCAAATTCACAACATTAATCACAGTTTTAACCATGGTTTTAGTAGGGTTGTACGAATGTGGGCAAATAAAATGGTTACTTAAGTCTAAACTTTAGGTGTACTTTAGCTACTCCAAATTTACTAGTATTATTATTACAGTTTTGACCATGGTGTTTGTAGTAAAGGTTTGGTTATACAAAACATGATTACACTTTTGCTATAATAAAATCATGGATAATTTTTGAAAAAAGGTGCAAAAGCCCCCAAGACTGGCCTCAAAGATGCTAAAATATTTGCCTCAAGTTTTATTCCCCTCACTAAATAAAAACAAAGTACTGTTTTAGTTTATGACTGACGCAGTATTCCCTTGGATCTTAAATATATCTACTGTACATTCATGCACCAGATTCATGTTGACTACAAAAGAATAACTCATGTCACTTGACATCTCAAAGTGTTCTAACATACTGCTTCATCACTTAACAGAGGAAAAGAGAAGTTCAGCATACTGCATTCTTCTTTAGGAAATAAACACTATTCTAATAGTGGATTTACCATCTATTCATAATTTATAGAGGTCAGTGATTTATGACAGCGGAAGTTTTTCTCTCTGCTATTTCTCTAGGGACCCCATATAGGTGTCTTTACGCTGATTAAGTTGTGAGTAATGTGTAGATGCTGGAAACGCCACCAGGGTTTCCTTCGGCAGCTCGCCCAGATTTCAAAGATCAGCTCAGCTGCACAGTCAGAGGTGCCATAATGAGACCTCCTCCTGTAATATGTTTGTTAACGAGGGCAGAATTGGCATGCTGGGTGAGTGGGCTGATTTTCGGGGCTGGCACCTGTGGTGACCACTTCAGTGATGGGAATACAGCTTCCCACAAATGTTCTACACTGCCAAGATAATAAGTAGCGGTCGGATGTTTGTCATAATGGCTATGTTTATGTAATACAAAATGGGTTGAATCTTTTATTCTGTTGGCATGACTGTTGGCATGAAAGGAATGTATGAATTTGGCAAGCCTGTAACACTTTAGAACTGTAACAGAAGGTTTGAAGGGCAACAGTGTTTTCTTTTCTTTAGTTTTTTTTTAACCTTCTTTGTTCTTTCGTTCACACTGCTCAAGCCTGTATGGTTTCTTCTACAGAGCACTAAAGCAGATGTTCATTGAAATGTTAATGCAACTCAATAATAAATGCAACAACAATAAATGTTGACCTTAACCTTGCAAAAAGTGTGCTATTTATTTTTTTTAAGACTAAAAATTATACTTTCAGTCAGTGTTAATTTCGTTGACAATTTTTTTTGTCATATTATGGAAACTAGACTAAATAAATATCTATGCAAAATGTCTAGTTAATGTTAATATTCAGACATTAAACAGACATTTAGAATTAGAAACTTTCAGATCTTTAAAATTTAGACTGTTCATTCATCAGACATGTGAACACACTTGGGGCCTCATGTACAAAGACTTAATACTTAAATACTGCGTAAGGGGCAAAGCTGTAAATGTGCGAACGCAGAAAAGAAATCAGATGTATGAAACACTGCTTACGTGGAATTACACGCATATTCTCTTTGTACATGCAAATTATCCGAATTACCATCCTTGCCTCCTCCCCCGTATAAATATGGCAATGACTCAAATGATTTGTTTGCAAGTTTGTCCTCCAGAATTAATGACAAAAGAAAAAAAAATAGAGTGAGAGAGTTTAGCTGATGCAGTTAATGCAGTGGGGTCTGAACATCTCACTGTGAATGAATTAAAAAAAGAAATGGTCTGATGTGAAGGTGCAGGTTAAAAGGAGAACAGCGGCACACCGTCCAAGGTGTGGACCGAACAGGCGGGGGAACAGAAGATGCTGAACTAACACCCTTTGAGGAGTTGCCTCAATTGTGGGTGACACTTTACTGTCCGGAGTATTATCTGTGTCTGTGGAAGACATCGATGTATTAGAGGAACCCCCTCTGTTAGGGTGGTATAGCAGCACCCCTCTGCTCTTATCAAGGCAGCGCCACCGGCATTTCAACTGCCCAATCGCCTGCTCTACAACTGACAGAGTGCGAGAATGGGCATCATTGTATCTGCACTCTTAGTCAGTTTGTGGGTTGTTGAGGGGGGTTAACAGTCACGTCTTTAATGGATAACTGTGATCTCCTGATATGCAGTTAAATAATTACGCTCAATAAAATAAAATAAAAAACTTGGTGAAATAATATTTTCAATTACATTACTCACCAAGAAGCCACCCATCGTGCACCCTGCCACCTTGGAGCATCCTCACTGTCTCTCTTTCCAAATTTGGACCCAACTCAGCACAGAGCTCAAAGAGGATAGCTCTTGGAAATCTGAAACGGCTCATAGTGGGCCAGAAAATCCTTGTGATCCCTAAAAAATGTGTTCCCTTCGGATTCAACCATTGACAATGTCCTCTAATAAGGCGAACACTGCCATTGCCATAGACTAAGGGTTGTATACATTTGCAAATGCTTTTATATGTTCTAAATCACAAAATTAGTAAAAAAAAATAAATAAATAAAAAAAGATATTATGTCAATTAACCCATTTTATTAATTATAAATGAAGAGCAATGTTTTTCACTACTTTGTAGTGTGCAATTTAAAATAATTGCCACTAGGAGTCACCAATGGAAATAAAACAAACACACACAAGAAATACACGTACGCCAGACATGAAGTTGGCGCAGACCAATGTACACTCTCTTGTTAATTTCATCATTAGTAAATCTAACCGTGAGTATGAAACCTGGCATAAAGTTTCTGTGCGTACGCAGCATTGATACATGAGGCCCCAGATGTTTTTCAGACCAAACAATCTTTAAAATACATGTAGAAGTTTGTAATGACCATAAATTTATTCATGTTTATTATTCAAGTGTGTTTTATAGGAGCATATGATGAGCTTAAGAATTTTAGAACTAAATGAGCAATATGACACGGGTAGCAGTGAAATATGGCTGTATATTGGCACTAGTGGGAGGTGTGCGTTGTGTCCTTAGTTTCTCACCAGTGACAATATAGCCATCACACTGCTACTCAAGTGATATTGCATTTATACAATAGTTCGACTGCATAATTGTGCATATAAAAAAAAATAAAACACGTAAAGTCTAAAAATGTATGAGGAACTACAACAACTACACATCTGCAGCTGATGTCAGAACTGTAGAAAACGCTGCTGCTTCACCAACGTGACTTTAGAGCTAGTATTTGAATGATTCTCTAGCGTAATGTGAAAAGTGATTACAAAACAGGTAATTTTTCTCACATTTTTAGATTATAAGGCTGGATGGCATGAAATGCCATCAGTCTACAGAGATTTCCCAGTATTTTCTCTTTTGCAATTGGAATATCACAATATTTAATCCCAAAAAAGCTAAAGCAGCACAAATACTGTTGTGTTTGCGATAAGGAAAAACGCTGAACACACTTGAGCATTTCTTCTTTCTTTCTGTTTACTAAATTAGTCCGCAGTGATGAAAACAGGAGACTCATTAGAAACAAGCAGATGGCCAACCAAAAGGTTACTGAAGGTTAAACAAAGAGTGGCCAACACAAAATACATCCCATCTCACTCTCCCATCTCATGAGTCCCATCTTACACTCAATACACTACAATTATGGTATATATACAGCAGTACAACATTCAAAAGAGAGAGAGATCGACTTAGAACATCACTTACCAGTTTAATATTGGTTAGATCAGCTGTAGCAAAGTCCCTTTAAGGTATTCTATGGTCTTAAATTAGGCTGTTTTTTTCTTCTTAGGGCTTATGCTGTCTCTGTCGCCATCTTGTGGATGGACAATGTCAACCGTCTTTGCTCTGCTCAGGCTAATGGCCGCCAACACGATGTCTCTCTGAAACTATAAATATTTAAAATAGGCAATATCCTTACAAATGAACTGCTTAACTAAAAAAGCCTCAAAAGTACGTTATGTTGTCCAACAGCTGCAATATTTGTCAAACTGTAGAGCAGGGGTGGCCAACCCTGTTCCTGGAGAGCCACCTTCCTGCAGATTTCCATTGCAACCCGTATCAAACACACCTGCCTGTAATTATAACGTGGTGTTCAGGTTCTAATTAATTGGTTCAGGTGTGTTTAATATTGTAAGATACTTGAATGACAGGAGGCAGAGATATTTGGAGACTCTTTGCTGAGTATATGCAGCACAGAACAGAACATACGACTATGGCCAGCATCTCCAGTGAACTCACTAAACTTCCCCTTCTTTGAGTGTGTTTCCCTCACACGCCCCTCCCCATCTTTGCTCTCTTAAAGGAGCTTCTTTTATTTCAAATTATATAAAGTCAATACACTACAGATATGGGTACCAACTCTAATTTGCAAGAAGGTGGCTCTCCAAGAACAGGGTTGGCCACCCCTGCTGTAGAGTCTTCTGTTTGTCGCTGTATGTGGGCAGAGTGATGCTGAAGGGTGAAGAGGCTAGACGAGTGCTGTTATTTGCAGAATATCACACAGCTGTCAGCCAATCAGATTCAAGAACCAGAAAAAAATTTGCATTAACATAATTACAGTTTTTCTCAGATGCTTTGGTGCATTTCTCAAAACACTATTTACATTTGCACAACATTTAATGCCTTTCTCAAAACAATTACAAACTGCAAAACCTAGTTGATAACCTGGAAAAGTGCAACACTTGATCAAAATGGATAGCTGATTCCTCAAAAGCAAATATTCATGTCAATGAAAGTGTCAGTGTCATCAAGATGAAAAGTCCTGACACCATTGTTTATGAACAAGATAGTCATATGGCTTTATCATGTTTTTTTTTATTATGACAGTTTACTCTGTACATTTTGCCAATGCAAAAAAAAAAAAAAAAAGTCAGATTTTGGTGACACTTCCTGAAAATGCTCAAGACAGCACTAGATACTATTTGCACAGTCATTTGAAAAGTACAGTAAAGTTAGACATCACTGTATTTAGTAAGGTATCTGAGTACAAGACACTGAATATGTATGTTTCACATTTTTACTGCATTTGCTCTTTGCAATTGTAATTTATTCACAGCATTGTGCAAAAGAATAAATACACCCTTATTTACAACAAGCATAAACTCCCTTTGGGTAGAGCTGTGCACAACTGTTAACAATATTGCAAAACATATTGGTGCTGAACCTACAACATACACAGGTCTGTAAATCATTTTTTAGAATTAAATCAATCCAATTTAGAAGACATTTTCATAAAAAAAAGATTACAATTTTTTATTAAATTAGCTCAACAGATTTTGACAACTAGTTGAACATTTTTGTATGTAATGACTCAAGAAATGAAATGAGGACTATTATTTGTATATGGAATGACTATTCAGCACAAGTTTAGTTCAATTTGACTAACATGACATAAGCAAATGATAATGTTATAAAACAGCAGAGAGTTGTATGAAAGCAATTGATGCATGTCCAAAAGCATTTGCAATTTGTTGGAAGAATCTGCTACTACAATGTGCACAAATGACTAATTGTTTTGAGAAAGGCATTAACTGTTAAAAATTAAAAAGTTTTTGTTCTTAAAAAACATTTTTATAATTTAAATAAGCACATATTCAAATTTCAGATCATCCAGATCAATGTAATAATCACTGTGTCTCTCACACTGGACATTAAACCTGCTGCGACATCATATTTGAATACTGACAAACTAAGAGTTGAGATCTGGAGCACTTCATTCCATTCACAATACAAACATCAGCCTCAAACAATAACCGAAAACACATGATGAAAGACTTCTCGGGGTGCACCAAAAGAGGCACTTCAAAAGATTAAAAGCAGAGGTTCAACTCCCTGTGTGCCCATAATACCACCAACTGAGAGATCAGACAATGTGAACTCATTACTTTCCCTTGTCTCACTTTTTACAGAAGACAGAACTGACACCCATGAAGCTGTGAAGAGCCAGCAGCTCCTCCACTAGAACAGAATAATATGATAATACAGATCTCCTAATCCTAAAATAGACAATACAGAAGATCTTACTGTATGCAGTACAGCATACAGTGTAAAGTTGAGTCAGGCTATTTAAACTGTCAGCTTCTTCTACAGAAAACAATCTATGCTAACATTTCTTGCTATAGGTCCTGTTAAACTCTGAAGACCTATTTTGGTGGTATTGAACCACCAATCAAACAGAATTAGTTTAGATACAAGCCATCAGTCAAGCTATTTTGTGCAATCAGTGTTGAGCTGACACTCGGTTTTACCTGCCGATTGAAGTTAATATAAGTTTGAGCAGTAATGGCCTAGCTAGAGTATCTGAAGTTAGATTTGTGTCTTTCTTATTCAGCCAGATTTTGAGAGCAAAAACAATGAACATTGTAATAAAAAATAAAAGATTGCAAATGAAAATTCTTGTTAAAATTCTAAACTTAAAAAATAATCACATTATTAAAAAAATACATTAAATAGTAATAATAAATAATCTGACCATGCTTTTTTTTTTTTGCACTGATGCATTCATTCCTGTTCTGCTGTCATTTTTTTCCTCCCAGATCAAACATCTATGCCTGTAAATTCTTGTGAGAAAAAGTTTTGAAGAAAAAGGGCAAGAAAATTCAAACGTTTTTAACCCAAAAGATGCTTCATCTCCCTAAATCAGGGGTTCCCAGACTTTTCAGCCCATGACCCCCTAAATAGCAATGCCAGTGATATTCCTCTGAGCTATATTCCTCCAGCTATATCCTACTGTGTGCCTCCATCACAGTAGGTGGCGGTATGCACTAATAAGCTGCTTCACATATCCATCAATAAAAGAAGAAGTCACTGCGCATGCTAAGCTTAATATGCATAGCTAAGCTGCATCCCAAATGGCACACTATACACTATGCACTCATGCACTATGTACTTACGCACTTACACACTCAACAGCATAGTATATGTTTGTAGTGTTGTCCCAAATGGAGCACTAATGTTTTTTTACTAAGCGGAAATTCAAACTGTTTCCCTGATGACATTTGACGGTTGCCAAATCAGTCAAATAAATGACCAAACTATCAAATAATACCTGCCGTGAGTATAACCGCATTCACCATTGGGTGGCGCTATTATGCGATTTGGGACGCAGCTCTTGTGTTTTTCAGCCAATGATAAACTTCCAGTTGGAGCTTTATGTGACTATTTTCAATTTTTTAATGTTCCATTTACAGCATCGATGTTGTGATTTAATCCAAATATAATCAATTAAATAGACTTACACATCTATTTGGTTGTTAAAGCATATAAAGGGACGAACGACTGTTTAAACGCAAACGCTGTCATTAGCGGCAGACTATCGCATAAATTCCATTGAAAATACTGGGGTAAAATTTATTTCCATATTTTAAAGACATGGGATTGAAAGATATAATTTAATGCAGTGCTACTTGTTTGGTCTGAAACCCACTTAATATCATATCTTAGCCAGGCAGTGAAGATCGCTGTTTTTTTTAAAGAAATCAGACGCGGCCAATTTGTATGGGATGACAATTAACTGGAAGCCATAGGGCTGGCTGACTAAATTTAAAAGTCTGTGTGCACATACCCCATTCTGCAGTTGTGGTGTTCCACATAAATATGGACAACTTCTTGGCACAAATAACTTAGAGACAAAAACAAGTATGTGCTTGGAGGTGCTTTTGCATGTTGAAAATTGAATTTTTGCACTGGTTCCTTCAAACAAGCTACTGGTGCACTTGTGCGTGAGCTTGAACAAAACTGATGTAGTGATTACATGAAAAAGATGCTTATTTGTACCTGGAGATTGGCTCTCCTAGACAGTGGTTATGATTTCTTTAAATAGGGTGCGAGAGCAAGCTGGGTATATTGGGCTCTATGCACAGCTAAAGCTTTACTTGAGCCGACAATAAACTTCTGTTGAAAGCTTAATGTGAGTATTTTCAATTTCACAAGGTTGTTTTTACTGCATCAATGTTGTAATGTAATTACAATACATTCAGTTAAATATACTTAAGCCTTTATTTAGTTGTTGAAGTGTAAAACAAGAAGAAAGACTGTTGTAACCACTAGCGCCGTCAGTAGCAACAGGTTAGAGCAGAAGTTGTTGAATTGAAGTGTTTTGCTGACATTGAGTATGAATGAATTAAATCAGATAAACACAACACAAACATTTGATTTAATTAGGTGCAAGGAAGTTACACAGACCTATTAAAAACATGTTGAGTTTAAAGTTTAGTAGGCACTATTATTGTTTAGTGGTTAGTGCACTGACACATGGCACTCCAGTGTTTGTGGTGACCCGAGTTCAATTCCCACCTCAAGGTCCTATGCTGATCTTTCCCCTCTCTCCTTGCTTTCCTGTCTATACTCTCAACTGTCCTATCAATTAAGCGTGAAAAACAAATCACAAGTTAAATTGTATACATATAACACATTTAAAGCAGTTTAAGTTTACTTGAAGAAGGTCGCTGGGTCGCTGGTTCGAGCCAAAGACATTCGGTCCAGGTGAATTGGGTAGGCTAAATTGTCCTTAGTGTATGAGTGTGTGTGTGGATGTTTCCCAGAGATGGGTTGTGGCTGGAAGGGCATCTGCTGCGTAAAAACTTGCTGGATAAGTTGGCGGTTTATTCCGCTGTGGCCACCCAGGATTAATAAAGGGACTAAGCTGACAAGAAAATGAATTAATGAATGAATCATTCTTGATGGAAAATCCTTTGTTGGCCACACCCACTATATTCTTTGGTGACTATTGCTTTACATGCAAAGATTTTAAAACTGCCATTAAAATGACAGATTTCATATATGTCTTATGAAGATCTGGAGACCAAATGTTACAATTAAAAATATCTGATCATATTTTTAGTGTACATGATTTTTAGTGTGTATGCTGAAGCGCATAATAAAAAGTGATACACATCAATTTTAGATACACAGTGCTAACATCATCATTTCACAAAATATATAAGTTGGCTGTACAAATAAAATGCAGTTGGTGTTGTTGATTTTTATAAAGAGCAGTTTTGGACAACCCAAAACACCAGGGGCCTCATGTACGAAGACTTGCGTGGAAATCTTACTAAAACATTGCGTACGCAGAAAAAATTTCAGATGTATGAAACACTGCATACGCCGAATCTCACGCATATTCTTTTGTACATCTGAATGAACGTGAAACTTAGCGCAACATGCACGAGCACAAAACCCCTCCCTGCCTCCTCCCCCGTATGAATATGCTAATGACTATGCTAATGGAAAAACTCAACGAAAAAGCAATGGCAAAAGCAAGCAAAAGAGAAACTTTGAACAGAATGTGAATTGGAGGTGCTGCTTTCAGAGGTAGACCGGAGAAAAGCGGTGTTATTTGCAGGTTTGTTCTCCGGAATTAACAACAAAAGAAAAAAATAGAGTGGGAGAGTTTATCTGATGCGGTCAACACAGTTGGGTCTGAACATATCGCAGTGAGTGCATAAAAAAAAAAAGAAATAGTGTGGTTTATATGTGTAAAATGTTGAAGTACGCTAAACAGTCTCAGTGGCGCGCTCGTAAAACGCTTGTGATCATGAATTGATACATTCGAGCATGAACTCGGCTCGAATCCGGCGTCTGATGAACTCTTTCTTGTTTTTTCCCCCGCTACATATCAGATTTTGCCAACTATTTATCACGAGAAAGAATTAACATGAAAATGAGCGCACGTGCACGAGCGCAAAACCCCTCTCTGCCTCCTCCACTGTATAAATATGGTAATGACTCTACTTTGGCAAAACCAAACGAAAAAATAATTGCAAAAGCAAGCAAAAAGAGGAACTTCACAGAATTTGAATTGGAGGTGCTACAATCAGAGGTGTTATTTGCAAGTTTGTCTTCTGGAATTAATAACAAAAAAAAAAAAAACGCGTTTAACACAGTGGGGTCTAAACATCGCACTGTGAGTGAATTAAAAAAGAAATGGTCTGATGTAAAGGTGCAGGTTAAGAGGAAAATGGCGGCAAACCGTCAGCTAGTTGAGTGATTCCCCCCCATCAACGTTTGATTAAAAGAAACAATATAACTAAAAAGAGGGGCAAACAGCAGCATGAGTGGCTGTAAAGCGCATGGCAACATGTTTTGACCCGATTGATTATGAACCTGGTTCGAATTCAGTGTCTGATGAACTCCTTTTTCCCCCATTACACATCAGATTTTGCCTACACTTCATCACAAGAAAGACAATTAGCAATCATTAATAAGTGTGTGTATTATATTAAGCGCATTTGAGCATCACATAGTATTAGCACATTTATTGAATGGAAATGTTTCCGATTTATGTATACAAATTCATCTTCAGATGGCACCTTTATAGCAATGTGCGTTGGAAAACCGGCGATCGCTGCAAATTGCGCTTTAATGTTTGGCTGGTCAACTGCATGGTACGGTAACCTTATATACCTGCTAGACATGCGGATGATCCCCTCCCATACAGCTGCTATTGCACAGCTTAAAGATACTATGTATTGTGCAATTTAACACAATTGCCTCTCGGAGTCGCCAATGGAAATAGAACAAACACACACAAGAAATGCACGTACGCCAGGCATGAAGTTGTCGTTGACCAATGTACATTCTTACATTAATTTAATGGTTAGAAAATCTAAACGTGAGCATGAAATCTGGCGTACGTAAGGTTTTTGTGCGTACACAGCATTGATACATGAGGCCCCAGATCTGCATGAGCAAAATAATTTTATACACTGCAAATTTGAGCTGAATTCTGATTCGGGCCAAATTTCTGCTTTCTTGAGTGAGGTTTGTGGTGCTGTGTTCATGCAATGTAAGGAGGGACGTACAAATCTTGCACAATGAAAATTACATTGTTTCTGAAAACAAGACACAAGATTGGGTTCACGAGAATGAGACAAGATGAGATTTTACACTATTTTTAAGAAATCCTTAATGATAAAACATATGAATGGAATAGTCTTCAAATATTCGTGTAATACATAAATGAACAATAGATTTTTATAAAAAAATATATTTTTTTATAAAAAAATCACAAAAATGGCAAACAATTTAGGTGTTTTTTTACTTGTATTGAACTTACTTCCATTTTTTATGTGTGCACTTTCCATAATTATTGCCATAATTTTATGTATGCAATAGTTTTATATTAGTTTATATTGAATTATATGCAATGAACATGCAAACACTGCAAAATGTTTGTTCATATATAAATGGAAAATAGCAAACTCTACTGAATGGCTTTTCCCCTACAGAATTTCACAGTATTTACATTAGAGATCTTGATGGTAAATTCGGATTTCGTGACAGTATCCAATTTTTTGATGATCTGCTTACATTTATCATTTTTTAAAGGTGACTGGTATCTGATTGTCTGCGTTTTCACTGCACACGGCAAAACGCGCAATGACCAGGAAAAAAAGCGGGCGCTGACAGCTGACAATAAAAGAGCGCTCTTTTCTCCATTCCTGTATTTATTCTGTTCGCAGTTTCATTTTTGTATTTTCTTTTTGACAAGTTGTTTTCCTATGGTTTATGACGGAAACGCTCTCATTTTGGCCATATTCTTTTTATCTAGGCTTTTTTAATCAAGTAGGCATCTTAATTTAATGTCCATGGCTTGATTTGTGCATGTGATGTATGATTACATGGTTACATGGTGGATGCTGCGCTCTTCCTCTCTTGTGTACATGCTTAAATACATCCTTGTTTGGTCACTTGAACCCTTAAAAGAAAACGTCCGCTTTTCCGTACAGCATAAACGTGTTTGGTAATGATGTAGGCGGGTGTGTTGAGACTCCAGAAGTTCAGTATGTGTGCGCACTTATGAGATATGTGTATGTGCAGAGAATATAGTGTCAAACAGCTACGTGGACTGTCCTGTCGCAAAATAGAAGTCCTACACTGTGGTAATTAATAGTTTAATTGCGGTTGTTACATATCTGTACAACACTTATAATACTGTACAGATATATATAATAACTTATTATATATAACTTATAACTTATAATAATACGGCTTTCTGCATATCTCACTCCGGTGAGAAAAAAAAAATCGGTTACGTCACACTCGCCCGCCCCAACCGAGTGACATGTGCAGCACATAGGCCATCCATACCAGGGGTATGCAAAGCACTTGATTTGTTGTTAAAATCCAATCCTGCTTCCAATCTTCAATGCTAATTTCACCCTCATGCTCCATCATGCTAACATCTCAACTCACGAGACAACTTTATCTCGACAAGAAATCTTGTCTCAATTTAATCTCGTGAGATCTCATAACACCCTTACTATCAAGAGTTAATTTTCTCGCAGTCCACAAGCAGGATCGCTGAGGCCCACTAGTGGGCCATGGCCCACCGGTTGAGAATCCCTGCAGTAGTAGATTACCATGCAATCCATGCTGTTGATGACATCAGAGTATCTTTATATGGTCAGTGTAAAAACAGTGTATAATCAGCATCAAACATCATTGAGACTTTAAGGAACTGTTGGCAAAATTCCACATTCAAAAATTTGCCTACCTAGAACATCTCTCTGTGTAAATAACACTCTACTCTTGAATCAGCCAAGGTAAATTTGTATGTGTATGGCCCATTAACAGCAGATGGCATTCACTCACATGACTGCCCAGTGATCAGTCCCTGTCTAACCACTTCAGGGCAAAGTCACCTCCCTGCCCACATAGCGAGCAAAGTTAAATTTACTGAGGAAAATGCAGCCTTGGAAGCTATCAAGCCCTGCAGTGCCAAAGAGATATTTCTTATCTGGAGAAAGCTACATCCATTATCAATTCTAAACACTCCTCTTGTATTCTGAGCTACGTTAAGAAGGCAGAAAGTCTATTATCAATCATTTTGCATTTACCTTTGATTTATATTATCGTGCAATCTAAATTTGAGTCAGGGAAATGTGAAGTGGATTACCAGATGTCTGGATTTAGTTTGAATACGGATAATCATATGTATATATATATATCAATCGATAAAAAACTTTTTACTAATTAATCGCACTTTTTTTAAAAAATTATCGCGATTAATCACATTTGAAAGACTGAAACTTGTAATTTTGCTATCAAATGTAAAATTAATGTAAACGCAAGACAAATACTATTTAAATTCAAAATATAACTCATTATTAGAATTTTTGTTTTACTTGTAACACAGATTTCTTTATGTAAACAACATACCCACAATAAACCATCAAGATCCTGGCTTGACAGCCATATTTATTACAGAAATAAAAACACAGGCATGTTAATGCCATTAGAATTTCAAAACAATTAATGCCAATAAAGAAAACATTGATTTCTATTTTGGACTGCAAAAAAATGCCAAAATACAGGAATTACAGCTATGGAAAATTATAATAATAATAAAGTCTTAAATACAAACAAATGCACTCATTGCAGGGCTGGACTGGGACAAAAAATAAATAAATAAAAAATCGACCCTGGCATTTTGGGCCAGAGCAGCTCACTACATCAATCAAAATGCTCCCCAACACCCCACACCCTTGAATATGTTTACCAACTGCCTTTCAATAAAAGCACAAAAGCCATTTATAGGAAATAACATGAGTTGACAAATTAAAAACTTTTTTATTTTATTTATTATTATAATTAAATTATAATCCAGACTGGAAATGTGGATGCCTGTGTGTTTTGAGGGAGCCTAATAAATAATGAACATAACAAAAACTGCCTGCTGACGCACACAGTTAATGTTGATTAATAAAATAAAGATAAATAATAAAAGCAATGTGTCAGAGACCCTTAAATAAATGTATAACTCAACAATGAAACATCAAAAGTAGCTAACAGCTTTTACATTGTCAATCAAATGAACTTAAACAATTGAAAAATGCAACAAATATTTGTTTGGACCCGAACTACAAAACTAAATGTAAAAAAAATATTGCTGAAGTTGCACACTAGTTTGGTCATGTATAAATATCATTATAACCATATTGTTTAAATATTATCGTCACTATAATCCTACATCATGTTGACGATCAAAAACACAATGTCATGATATCTCAGGCGATTGTCTTCTGACCAACTGCATCTTAAAATACATGACTGACACCCTTCATAGAGCTTGAGAAGCAGACATTCTTTATAATTTGTAAAATAAAGACTTGCAGGTTAAGGAAACAGCAGGAGGAAGTTGCTGCGGGCCGTGGTGCAGATTAAAAGTCAAAAAAGTATATTTATATGGACAGCTAGGTAACTAGATAGAATAGATAGAAATATATTGATCTGTGCCCCGCTGCAGAGTACAGACGCAAAAGCCTGCTCTCCCGCAGCGCGGACCCGCGCGTAAGAAACAGGCGGGACTCTCGGCTATTTTGACAAATACACACCTACGTTACACAGAGCCCAACATGGAAGTTTGTGATTGGGTCAGCCCAATGTCAATAAAGAAAAGAACCAATGGTCTGCAGATTGTAGACTTAGTCCTTTAAAATAGAGAATGTATGCGAGTAATTTGCTTATTTATTTTGAAACTAAAACCTTCTCTAAATAATTTTAATCACATGGACACAAAAAAATGAGGGGTCACATCATTGACCCTGAAACAGTTCTACACTTTTATCACTGAATCAGTTCTCTGCATGTCAATAACTGTCTGGTTTAGCTCAGCTACCAAATCTGACCTCCGAAGACTATGTTGAATAGTTCGGACTGCTGAGCGAAACATTGATACAACCCTTTCTACTCTCCAAGAACTGTACTTCTCCTGAGCGAGCAGAAGGGCTGCCAAAATCACTCTGGACCCCTCACAGCCACACACTGCCTCTTTGAACTTTTACCTTTTGGTCGAGCACTGCGCACCAGAACAGCCCGACACAGAAACCGTTTCTTCCCTCAGGCAATCCATCTGATGAACACTTGATAATAATAATTGTGGAACAAACATCCCTATTTGCTATACACTTTATACACATATACACTAATTTAACAGCACCCTTTACATGCCAATTTACACATAACAGCTGCACATATAACATTGTACATAGTAATATACCTGTACATACACTTGTCAATTTGTATATTTGCATTCCCTACTTAGTTTTATTTTTAAAATATATATAAAGCTCTTTCTGATTCTGATTTAAAAATATTAAAAGTGGTACTTTCTTTAATATGCTCTGGCGTTTTATTCCATCTTTCTGCTGCTCTGGCTGAAAAAAAAACAAAAAAAAAAACTAATTGTCCAAAAATTGTTCTCTTGAGTTTGGAATTTGAATTTCTGGAAACCAGACAAGTTCAAGTCACAATTCATGATATTAACAAGCCATTAACTAGCACTACTAGCTTAATAAACCCCTATTAGCTGTTACCAAATGTCCTTGTGGAAAACACCAAGATCATTGTAATGCTCGATACTAAAATATAAAATGGGATTCTCTTCACATCAGGGCTCACAGATCATAAAAGATTAGAACACAGAAGGAAACAAAGGTACATTATAAAAAGTTTGGTGTATAGTGAAAGAGCAGTGTACATTTTCACCCCTAAATTTTCAGTCTCCTTTGAGGTCAATGCTAGAGGATCCTAGTCCCAGTTGCTCTCCAACTTGAGATTTTGAACAGATCCTGAAAAAAAGCTATTAAAAACCTCAGCAATGGAGACGGGGGAAAAAATTTCTGGCTGCATGTGGATTTCATCCACTTTTCTCAGTCGCTAGCAGACTTGAAGTCACAGCATCTTTGTACCGATTAAGATATGGAACCCAAGTGTGAAATGTCCTCTTTATTGTCTCAGTCAGCAATACTTATTTCACGTATAACTTCTGAAACTATATTTGCATGATGTTCATTCTGACATTCTGGCAACAGGCTCATTATTAATGTTAAATAAGCACTTCTATGAGCTCTGTGGAATTTTGATACTATAATAGGACTATTTGCTGATAACTTGTTTTATTGGTACAAGGTTTTGAATAAAAGAAAAAATATATATATATTTTTATACAGGATCTGGCACAGAGAATGTATCCAATATTCCTTGAGTGAAGGATCAATTATACATTATTGGAGTGGTTTGCAGAATCTCACAGCTCTTTGCATTGTAATGAATGTGATCCTAGTTTAACATTTGTGTTAATCCTGGAACAACATTTTTGTTTGAAAATGTAATCTATACCTATTCCATATACCCACACCCAACCACAACTGTAAATTATTCCCAAAATCAGAGGACAATTATAGTTGGATAATAATCATGTAGAAGAGCATAAACATAACCGTAAGCCTAAACTTAAACTATAAACATATCCCTTAATTCTGATTGGCTCATTGGAATGTTAATCCAGGATCAACATAGATGTTAATGGAACATGTCCTACTTGGTGAAATCACCAAAAAATCTTGGCGGTTATACTATTGTCAACTGATACAATGATATATACTTTAAAGGTGAATAAAGAAAAAAGTAAATACATCACTCACTATCCTTTAGCTTAGTCCCTAATTTATGCAGCAACACAGCACTCAAATCTCAATCTAAAAAGTAAAATCATAAAGGTTTGAATCTATAAACAAGAATCTCTTTTTTTTTTAAAACACTTTTTTTTCTCTCTGTTAAGGTCCGTTTCTGCGGCGGTCATTATCTAATAGCTGCTTTGAGGTGAGTCATGTCTTATACTGGCATTTTTAGCCAATATTAGCCATGTATGCCTATGTGACACCGTGAAGAGAGTTTGGGGCAGTTGCATTTGTTGCTGTTTTTGCATTATCAACATACCCATAACCACTTATTCATCCTTAAACATTTGTATCAAGTAAACAAACTTGTATCATCAATTTGGAAAGTTATTTTATCTTTAACATTTTAATATTTAATAAACTCACCATCGGATAAGCTTACATTACAAGAGTTCTATCATATTGCTTACAGACCAAACTGTAAATGGCTAGCTTTTTTCTGCACTTAACTTCTCCTGAAAGAAATACATTTCCATAAACAAGCAAATAGTCTTTAAGTATTTAAGTTTTTAGTATTTAAACTGTAGGATGTACCACAGATGTTTCTAGCAGGAGCATAGGTGGATGTTTGTTGGACATAAGTCAATAAACGAAACATTTGCTACAGATCATTTTAATAGTGAAAAATATATAAAACAAAACTTAATTTCTATATTTTGAAATCAATATTTCTTTGTGTGTGCATGTGTGTGTGTGTGTGTGTGTGTGTGTGTGTGTTTGTGTGTGTGTGTGTGTGTGTGTGTGTTTGTTTTTCTAGTTGTGCTAGTTCTCCAATTTAGACTAGGTTTAAACAATGTTTGGAACCTAATATACAGTGCACAGCATAAATGACACTTTCTTTGTAAAAATGAAAATTATTATAATTTCCCTGCCCACATAGCAAAATTTCTCTGGCCCAGCTCTGGCCCACACAATCAGGTTTTGCTTGGCACACATGCCGCAGTGAATTACGGTACATGACTGGACCAAATCTGGCTTCCAGACAAGGGCCAAACACAGACCATATCTGGGCCAAGTCTCAGCCAAGTTAATAACTCATAACTGGGCCTGAACTGGGCCAGATAGGTTGATGTGTCATGATTGCAATGAAATTGATAAACCCATGGAGTGATGCGCTTTAGGCACACTATGGGCATGCTTTTTCTCAAAGTGACCTGATTGGTAGAAGTTTTTTTCTTTACTCAAAAATGATTTTAGTGTATTTTAAATGTGGGTCAAGACTGGCCAAACTCACATGGCCCACTTATCAAATTTTTAAATCTGGGCCAAATACTACGTTTTACATCTGGCCCAAATCTTGTGTGCCGCCTTAAAAACCTCTGCCAAACCCGGGCCATGTTTGGCCCACATGCTGTATGCCAGTGCCGGATGAATGCCTGCTGTGCTAGCTTTTTGCCAAATCTGAGCCAGAATTCTTTGCTACTAGGGTGTGGTTAAATTTGGGAAATTTAAACAAAACAGTTTTATTAAAGTTATATTAATTAAAATTATAGTTTGGTCACCAAACATCATTAGAAATACAGAGTCAATTAATACATTTATTTAAACTTGTATGTTTCTCTTTATTTTTTCTCTTTATCCAAATTTAATACAGTTTTTTTACCTTAACACATAATTTGGGTGTTGTATTTTGTTAAATTAGCCATTTTGGTTTTGGATTATCTAATGCATATAAATTAATATATTAATGTAAATAATCTGTTTACCTTATTCTGCTATGCGGAACTGCTCTTGTTTTTGTGATTGTTTTAGTACTTCCGATTCAGCTGCTTGTTGAACTAATGACTAGGAATAAAATACGACAAAAAACGGTCAAACTACTTGCTCTACAAACAAGTGGGTTCATAATTATACTTAAAAAGTACAATAATAGAATAAGAAAAAATCTCAAGTCTCAAGCCAAAAAGATTCTAAGGGCTAAGCCCAACATATTTGACAAAAATAAAGCCAATAGAAAATATTATTTTAAAAGTGAGATCTGTAATTGGTGCACTGTATTCTGGGCACTAAGTGAACACAAATCAGCATCTATTATTAGATCAATAGTAACACCTAGTCTACTACTCACTTGAAAACATATATAAAAGCCTATTAAAAATAAATGTAGAAAAACAGCGTGCCAGTACAACTTTAGCGACAAACTAAAATCACCTTGTCAACTGTTTAGTTTCCATTCTAAACCTGTCATAGGTTCCAACCTGCATTCATGTATTAACATTTTATGACTGACTTGATGATGCAGATTGACACATCTTAATTATGCATCATGCCTGCATGACCTTGTTTGATTTCTTTGCATAAAACAGAGATCATCTGTCAGTAAAAGTAACAGCAACAAAAGTCATCAAGCTACAAGCCACGCAGCTCTGAGTTAACAATGAAATCCTCTATAAAACTGTACAGTAATAAATTCCTGATCTATCAGAATCGTGACCTGCAGTGACGTCGACGGCCAATCCATCCCATCAAAACAAAGCTCCTCAACCTAAGAAATATGTTTTTTATATCAGAAAATGTAGCCGCTTCTGAAGCTGTGCTCCAGGTGTGCTGTGCCTATGGACTAGAAATCAAAATAAAGTCTAATCACTCTCTTTGCTACAGTTTGCTGCTCGCCCATATCCTATTTCACAGTTCAGTGAAATCAAACCACTGTGGCTCCAATTTCATCCTGGAGGACTACTGAGGGATATGGTTAAAAGTCCACAAGCAGCTCTCATGTCTTTGGTTCACATACTTAAAGTGTGTTATGTGGGTCAAGAGCTGTGTTCAACTGCATATGATATAACATATAAGACCGATAAAGCACAATGTTATCAGCTACCTCCTGTCATGACATCTAGTCTCATACATTACATATCACATGAGAATATTAAAGTGATAGTTCATATAAAAAAAAATAATTCTGTAATCATTTACTCATACTTTTCTTTTATTAAGGCCTATTTGACTGTATTCTGTTGAATACAAAATAAGTTATTTTGAAGAATGCTATAAACCTGTAACCCTGTCGTCACAGTCAACTCTGTTCTGCATTTCAAATATGCTGACAAGTGCAACGAGCCACTGGATAAACATGGAGGTAATTGGTCAGCTGATAAATGTGAAAAGGAACGGCATCATATCTCTCCGTAGCATTCATTTTAAAGACGAAATGCAGCCATACGTTCCCCTGGCTACATAATTCGCAATCTCCAGAAATGTATATAGAGCTATGTTTTCATGTTGCAACTATTTCTTTTTCCTACTATGATTACAGGTTTTCAATTTTCTTCAAAATATCTTCTTTTGTATTCAACAGAATCAAGAAACTCATAAAGGTTTAAAACCACAGAGATTGAACTATTTTACAGAACTAACACTTAGAAACCATAAAATTCTTATCTCTCATGGAAATAAAACTAACCTAAACTAACTAAAACTACTAGATGTAAACTACTTACAGTACATACACAAAGTCAATCCAGTTTTCAGAGTTGAAGCTCAGTTTAGTTCACCGCTGAAAGTCCAAACACTAAAGAGCAAATCCATCGATGGCAGCTCTACAAGTCCCACGCCAAGCAAGCCAGTGGCGAGGAACAAACTTCACCTATTTACAAAAGTGAAGGAAAAAGCCTTGAGAGAAACTAGGCTCAGTTGGGCACGACTATTTCTCTTCTGGCTAAACTTCTTGTGCAGAGCTGCAGTCTAGGAGTTGGACGCTGGAAAACATTGGACGTCCATCGTGGAGAAGCTACAGGTGTAGGTCACCCCTTCTGTCACTGTGGTCTGAGGAATCAGTCTCATGCTCTCCATTCCATGACCGCCACAGAATCTGTTCAGCATACGGCATGGTCCACAATTACGGATACCTCTAGATTTAATAATTCACTTCTAAAGACTTGTAATCACCTAATGATTGTATCTTGATAACAATTAAAAATAGACAATCAGCATAAGCAAAATAATTTCCTAATAATATTCAAGAGCCATTTATAATATATTTCACAGTATTTAATTGGACTTTTACACAAGACATTTAGATACCTTTTAAATCCCGGCTCCCTTGCACAGAATGAAGGTCTATGGCATGTAAAAGACTGAAAATACCATTTGTGAAGACAGCCACACTAAATTAATGAAGTGTGTTGCTATTAATCAAATACAATTACTCAAATTGCGTTTTATGTATTTTCTGTCTTAATTTTGAACACTGGCACTTTTCCCTCCTCTTTAATTACTGGCCAGAATATTGTTATTTTGTAGCATTAATGAGGAAATGGTAAATGATATAAATGATTGCCTTCCCCACTACACTGTCCACAAATCATAATTCACAGTCCTGATATCTCAAGGCATCAAAAAAAAAAGATCAAACAAACAAAATCTTGTCCCAGGGCGTGATGTGGGTTAAAGTTTCTTCTAATGGGTGGAATCTTAAAGGAGGATTAGAGCTGCTGCCGAGGTGCTTTTGCAGATTAGAGCACAATGTCACAGGGGAACACTCAACTCATTTAGAAAGAAGGAAAAAATAACAGCTAGCTAATCTTACAGTTTGTTTAATCAGGTGTAAAAGACTGAGACAATAGTTGGACCAAATCAAAGAGAAATTGCATTATTACTCTGGCCACTGTGGAAGACAATCAAAATCCGAGGCCTCATTTATACAATGTTGCACAGAAATTCTTAATTTGTTCTAATATCATTTAGCAATAGCGCGAAAGTGCAACTCAGAGACAATGAACGTGTACACAAAACCCATGCTTCACAGCGCATGCCCTTCCAACCGCAACCTAGTTCTGGGAAACATCCATACACACTCATTCACACTCATGCACAACGGCCAATTTAGTTTAAACCAAAGCACCCGGAGGAAACCCACGCACACGCACAGGGGAAGAACATGCAAACTCCACTTGAACCAGCGACCTTCTTGCGGTTCTTGCGAATGTGCTACGCACTGAGCCACCATGCCGACCTGGATGTTTCATATCACAAAATATATTATTACGTGATTATGGTTGCGGTTCTAAAAAAAAAAAAAAACCTGCATGTGATTTGGCATGTCTTTATATTTACTAATTCTGCTAAAATGTGCTTTTAATCTACTGGTACAAAATATATTTTGTACAGATATAACTGATGACACATTAACTGCATTTTCCCAGGAACAGCTTATTTATGTAAGATTAAATATATGTTTAGATAGATGGTAGTTAAAGTGTGGAATCTTTACAGTGTTACTGTTTAAAATGTTACGTTTACTTGGATTTTCATCTATGTACATTCTGATTGGCTGAATGACAAGTTGGTTGTTACTTTTGTTATTCTTTTACAGAGTGGTAAATCAAATCCCAAATTCTCTTGTAAAATAAAATAAAAAACAACAACTTGGAATTAACTGTGTAGCCTACAGAAGGTCAGTTTTACTGCAAAAACAAAAAATCTTTAAAGACACTTTTCTAAAAGTGCCCCTGATTTGAAAATTTCACAAGATGTCAGTAACAGCCAAAGACACCCATATATGCAAAGAAAACAAATCTAATTAATTTACAAATCGAGTAATTTGTAATACAATGAAATGACAAAGGGAAAAAGTATTGAACACATGAAGAAAGGGAGATGTAGAAAGGTAGCAAAAGCCCAGACAGAAGCTGAATTTTTTCAATTCAGCAAGACAATGATCTAAAACACAGCCAAAAATATTTTAAATGCTTTTAGAGAAAGAAAATCAAGCTGTAGAATGACCCAGCCAATCACCTGACTTGGATCCAATAGACAATACAAAATAAAGACCAGATTTTATAGGCGAGATCCACAGAACCATAAAGATTTGTACACTCTGTTGAAGTCTGTGAATTAAAAAAAGAACACCTGAGCAATTCATATATATATATACCAATGAACACTTATTAGATGTGCAAATAACTGCAGTACTACAGATTTACCTCCAGAAAAAGTGTGTACGCTTGCTCAGACCTTGATGTGGTATGTTTTTAGAAATGTGAACGTTGCCATGAATGTAAAGAGTCACAAAACACATTTTTTTGAGCTGTTGACAGTCATATATATGTCCCACACTGCTAAAATACCATTAGGACACATATATTACACTAAAAAGTGAAAATTGGTTGTTTTTGCGGTATTTCAAGCAAATTCGTACTTCCGGTTTGAAACTAATTTTTAAAGCTGCGTCATGGCCATGAGATCTTAGCGTGTAGACTGCACGTCTGTACCTAGGAGTACCTTATTACGTCTCTGAGAGTGCTACAATCATTCATGAGTAAAACTTTGTTCAACCAATCAGCGTGCTCTATTGTGTATGCGGTGCAACTTCATTAATATGCATCATAGCTTTGAAATTCGCGAAGATGTTTTTAACTGTTACAGTGTTCAGACAGCAGAAAGACGCCACGTTGTGTTGCCAAGTGGGAGAACAAGAATTGCTTGGAGGTACGGGTCATCAGTGTTGCTTTTATAATTTGCTGCAGTGAAGGTTTCGTTTTCATTTTCCCTCCATGAGAGTGCAGCTGGACCTACGTGTGAATTACAGTGCACGCGACGCGCGACACAAATATGTGTCTAAGGAACATTTTTACCTGAGAGCTTTTCTCATCTGGAAATGGTGAAATCCGGATTTGCCGCTCGTCTCTTTTTAATAAAGACGCAGCTCCAGTTGGTGTCGATTGTCCTGTCTCTCCAGATTTGGTAAGTGAGCAATCAGTGGTCTTTGTTTGTTTATTCAGAGGCAAAGTTAGTTCGTATCATCAGCAGTACTCTTTCAGTGTTTAAAGACGGACCTTAGTCAAATGTTTTCTAAGTTAATGAAGTTTACCATACGTTAATATCACTACAATATTATGGACTGAAAAATCTGCAGTAAATGAGGCTCTCCGAGTGTAAACATGTAAGCACCACAATTAAACTTACCGTCGTGGAGGATTTTGTGACAGGAATAACACACACGGCTTTCTGACGCTACCTACCAAGAGCATCTAAGTTACTGAGAAATGCAGAGGTTTTTTTTTTTCTCTCATTTGCCATGCGGCAACAAACATTGCATGAAAAATACACACTTCTAGCAATTCCTCGAATTAAATATCTCGTTTATCACGAATGAAATTCCTGAATGAAAGAGCCAAACTGCAGGTTAAGTCCACCATTTAATAATTAGGCAAATAATTTTTAGGCAAAAAATTTGATTACTGATGTCCTTGTAAACACAGTCAATGTCTTTCTCCTCTGCATCTGTGTGTTTGTTTCGTATCTGTGAAAATCCGACACTCCCATTTTTATGCAAATTTTTACAGACCTTAGTACCCTCTTTCCCTCCTCCGACACCCCCCCCAAACAGAGCTGGACATGCCCACTTTCCTGACTTTTTCCAAAGTAGAGGTGTGAAAAAAGCCTGCTGAAACAGGGGGTGCACACACTCTAAGATGAAATCTGAGCGTACACACACTCTATAACTGAGGCCCCAGATCTCCTCATTTCTCTGAAGACACTTCTGTTTTCTTAACTTTACAGATCAATCTGTGTTCAGTCTTAAAAAGACAATTTTCTGGCAGACAATTCACTGGCTACTTCTGCCAGTGTACTGATAATGGAGCTTGCTAATGGGAGAGGTAAACTTTGTGACCCTGATTGGTGATCTTTAACCCGGCAACTGCATCCCAAACAGTTGCTCTCATTACAGTAAGCTTCTGCTGCCATCTCTGCTCATTATCCTCTTACAATACGAGAGTAGCTAAAAACATCTCAGTCGAGTAATTGCATTCAAGCAGACTCTTCAGTTCAGCATGCTCTATACACAGAGCAACACAACAATTCAGGACTTTTTTTTTGCCACAAAATTGCAAAGAATGCAGACAATTGAAAATGTTTCATTACATCTTTAAAGCTGTTAATAAAACAGCATTTCGAAGAAGTTGATCTCGCAATTGAGTCAATTTGGCAACACATGCATGGCAGATTTAGGCCAGTATCCTGCTGATTCACACTGTGAAAAGAAGCCATTCAATTTAATGAAAACACCTAAAAAGTAAGCAAGTCAATCTCTTTTCATTTTACAGCACTTTAAAACCGTGAAATGAAAGTCTTGCATGACTCATTTTTATTTAATTTCTTTCACAGGTGTTTCTAGTCACATTAGCATATTTTCCCAGCCGATAATGTAACTGTAAACCTTTTTTAAATTGCTTAAAAAACACATGGCTCAACAGTCTTATTATTTTTTTTCATTTACTTTTTTGCCAGTGCCTCCTTTATTTTTAGAGTTTATTAAATTGAAGCTACTGTATCAAAATATATAGTATATAATATATTTAAATGGTATCACATAGTAGTAAAATAAAATCGATTTTGAGTTAATTTACATAAATCATCCAAAATTTATGTTCTTTAAGATTACATTTTTATTTTATTATTTATTTTAAAATAATTTTTATAGTATTTTTAACTCTAGGTTTAATTCACAGCCTCGGTATGGTTCCAAGCACATTCACCTCAGTCTGGAGCAAAAGCCTCCATTCACAAAATAACAATGTTGGCAATCTGTAAGATGTCCATCTTCCCAGTTGCACATAAAAGCCACTTGCTGAGGCTGTGGATCAAAGGTAATAATGTTTCAAATACTGGTTCCTTGCACAGACTGATCATTTTGCTCCGTAAGACTGCAATGTGCAGTTCTATCGGGAGTCACTATAAATTAATTTTGTGTCTCTAGCTGTTGACTGGCCTTTTTGAACCACTAACCCCCACAATTTCTGATAAAAAATAAAATAAAAAAAAACTTTTTTAAATGTTCTCCTGAAGAAAAAGTCAGCTGAAACTTGAATTGTCTAAGGGTTAGGGTAAACAAATCAGAAAATTTAGCTGATTGGACATGATTTGAAAACGCATTCATCCATCTGTATAAAAGGTCCCACAGTTAACAGTTAATATCAGAGCACAAACCAAGCTATTAAGCCTAAGGAATTAGACATCTAGACATCTGAGAAAGGATTGTATTGAGGCACAGATCTGGGTAATGCCTAGTTCAGACTGCGTGATTTTAGCTCCGATTTTGGCTCGCCGACAGGTTTGGAGAAATCGCCGACAAATGCTTGAAATCACAGGCAAATCGCTGCTCGTGCACGTGAGTGACAATCACACAGTATGAACTATCAAAGACGCGATCTGAGAGAATCGCCGATGAGTCGCCGATGCCTGTGAGATATTTGGCATGCTAAATATCTTGAGCTGTCGGCGATTCAAATCATGCCATGTGAATTGAGTTTTGACTGAAAATAACATCAGCGATCGCCTACAGCAAATGAGAGAGCAGCTTTCACTTGTGTGTGTGTGTGTGTGTGTGTGTGTGTGTGTGTGTGTGTGTATACCTGCTGCAGGCCAGCGGGAGGCTGGAGGGAAGTTAAAAGCTCTTTTTTGGTTTATTTGGACCCACGAAATGGAGGAAAAACTAGTGGAGGTTTGACAGGACTCAGGAGCAACCGTGTCTGTTTAACATTTCATACAGAAAGAAATTAGTTTATTATAAACGTTGAGGAAAAATGGCTAATTCCCTTTAAACCCAGGTGAGCAAACATGTACATGTTCTACCCCATTAAAGGCTTCTTTCTCATTATGTAGTTAATAACAAAAGATATACTACATGTTTTTGGCTGTGAGACGTAGTTTGGACGAAGTTGTTGGCGATTCTCCCTATAGTAAAGTCATGCAATGTGAATGTCCATGTCGTGGAACCATCTTGTAGTGTAAACAAAGCAGCGACGAAACGATAGCCCAGATAGTCATGCGGTGTGAAAACATCTGTGACACGACTACTTTGAAAATCATGCAGTCTGAACTCGGCATTAGTGTTCAGAAAAAAAGATTTTGCATAATGGAAGGTCCCAATGAGCACGGTGGCCTCCATCATTTGTAAATGTAAGAAGTTTGGAATCATTAGGACTCAAATTTAGTCAGACCAAACAAACCAATGAATGATCATGCCAAATACAAACATGATATTATCAATCCATTGCTAATGTCAATTAATGTCTAATCTACATTTGCATCCAAACACATTAAATCCAAAGTGTTTATGCAGCGCACAGTGGCTTATAGATGGAGATTATGAGCAGTAATAATATGTTTTTGCAGCCTGTGGTAACAATGTAGAAAGTTCTTTCCTTTAGTTTGGCTGGAATGATCTAGTTGAAAGACATTTTAAACTACCGAGGTCAATATTATTAGACCTTTATGATTTTTATTTCACAACTGGCTACGACACAAATCCCTGTTGTCCAGTGACTTGCCTAATTAACCTAGACTGGGTTGCGTTTCCAAAAATCACCGTTAGCCAAGTCTTAAGGGCGTCACACACCGGATGCGCACATATGACAGTTTAAAAAGTATCACACACCAGACGCGCACATTAGCATGATATTTAAAATTAAACTAATCAGATGGCACTCTGTGGCACGGCAAAAATATTAACAGTGTCCTGAGTCGTGGCTGGGCATCGCCGACATGCGGCACCGGTGTGTGTACCCTATGTTTAGAATTCTAAAGTGCATGACATTGCGTGGCGCTACGTGGTGCGTCGCCGAGCGGCGCTTCTGGTGTGTGACCCTCTTTAGTCAAGAAGGAGACCAAAAAAAATCTTCTTGCTGGGTGAAACAAAAAGAGTTTGCCAAAAAGCACCTGAAGAACTCTCTGACCATGAAAAACCAAAATTCTTTGCTCTGATAATACAAAGATTGAACTCTTTGTCTGTAGGAAACCAGGCATTGCTCCTAACCTGACCAATAACATCCTTATAGTGAAGCAAGTTCAGCATCATGCTGGAAGAATATTTTTCAGTGGCAAAAACTGGGAGACTAGTAAAGTACAGAGACATCGTTGATGAAAACCTGATCCAGAGTGCTTTGGACCACAAATTGGATTGACAATTAATCTTTTATAAGCTCTAAAACAATGGTCTCAAACTCAGTTCCTGAAGGGCCGCAGCATTACATAGTTTAGCTTTAACCACCTCCAACTCACACCTGCTTAATAGCCTCTAGTACTCTTGATTAGTTGAATCAGCTGTGTTTGATTAGTGTTGGGGAGAAACTGTGCAGCGCTGCGGCCCTCTAGGAATCCAGTTTGAGACTTATGCTTTAAAACAGGGATGTCCAAATTCAGTCCTGGAGGGCCGGTGATCTGGAGTGTTTAGCTGGAACCCTAATCAAACACACATGAACCAGCTAATCAAGCTCTTACTAGATATGCTAGAAACTTCCTGGCAGGTGTGTTGGATGCGTAGTAGGAGGTGAGCTTCCCTCCCTCCAGAACATCTACAACAGCCGGTGCATGAGGAAAGCCAAGAGAATTATCAGCGACTCTAGCCACCCAAGCCATAGACTTTTCTCTCTGCTACCCTCAGGCAGACGGTTCCGCAGCATCCGATCACGCACTGGCCGTCTGAAGAAAAGCTTCTTCCCCCTGACTATCAGGCTGATGAACACTTAACACACCCCACACAAACTCTTCCACAGCCCTCACTGCACACCATCAATATGTAGCATGCACTGCACTTTAACCAATCCATACTTGAAACAATACTGCCTACAACAACTATGTGGACACCTTTTTATATCACTGTCAATCTTACATTGTCCTGTTTTTTTGTTTTGTTTTGTTTTTTGAGAGTATGCTGTTGTATTTTGCACTGTAGTTGTATTTGCACTGTCGTTGTATTTGCACTGTATTTTAATCTGTATTTTTTACTGTCTGGAGGCAGCACCTAAGCTTTTCACTCATAATAGCAAACATGCTGCTGATGATGTGACAATAAAAGTTATTTGATTTGATTTGAAGCAAGTTGGAGCTAAACTCAGCAGGACACCGGCCCTTCAGGACTGAGTTTGGACACCTCTGCTCTAAAACAACACTGTGAATGTCCTTGAGTGGCCCAGCCAGAGCCCAGACTTAAAGGGCCATGAAACCCCCTCGTTTCAGCAGTGTGTTTTCACACCTCTACTTTGGAAAAAGTCAGAAAAGTGGGCGTGTCCAGCTCTGTTTAGGGAGGAGTGTTGGAGGAACTAAAGTGGGATGGTGTGGGAGTGTATATTTGGGCACGCGCGAGTTTCAGTCAAAATACACACACATGAGAAAGTGATGGTGTTTAACCTACATGGACATCTGTAGTCGAATTATTTGCCAAATTATTAAATGTTGGACTTTAACTGCAGTTTGGCTCTTTCATTCAGGGAATTCATTCATGCCCCTCGCGACAAACGCGATATTTGATTCGAGGATCTGCTCTAAGCGTGTATTTTTCATGCAATGTTTGATACTGCACGGCGAATAAGAGAAAAAAAACTCTGCATTTCCCAGAAACTTAGATGCACTCGGCAGGTAGCGTCAGAAAGCCGCGTGTGTTATTCCGGTCACAAAATGCGGTGCTATGTTTGCACTCAGTGCAATAGTTAACTTAATTCGATACGAACAAACTGAATAAACAAAGAGCACTGGCCGATCACTTACCAAATCTGTAGAGACAGGACAATCACCAGCAACTAGAGCTGCGTCTTTATGAAGAGGAGACTAACGTCACAAGCGAATCCGGATTTCAGCGTTTGCAGATGAGAACAGCTCTCAGGTAAACAATGTTCCTCCTTAGACACGTAAGTTATTGTTGTCGAGCGTCGCGTACACTGTTAATCCACACGTGATCCAGCTGTGCTCTCACAGAGAGAAAATGAAAACGAAACTTGATGGCAGCAAACTATAAAAGCAACACTTCACGCTTGTTTTGCCAACACAACGTGGCGTCTCTGTGGCGTTAACACAGTGACACTAATGAATATTAATGAAGTTGCACAATAGAGCGCTGATTGGTTTGAACCAAGCCTTACTCATGCATTAATGCATCACACTGTAAGACGTAATAAGACTCACTCTGGCTCAGACGCCCAGTCTGCACGCTGGAATACAACGCTATTATGTCATGACCGTGACGCAGCTTCAAAAATTCGTTTCAAACAGGAAGCACGAATTTGCTTGAAATAACGCAAAAACAACCAATTTACACTTTTTAGTAAAATATAGGTGTCCTAATAGTGTTTTTAGCAGTGTGGGACACATATACCACTGTCAACAGCTCAAAAAATGTGTTTTGGTGTTTCGTGACCCTTTAAACAACTCTGGGAATATCTAAAATGCGCTGTGCACTGACACTCCTTAGGTGTATGAAACTTGTACTCAAAAAAGACTTGAGACTGAAATTCATACCAAAGTTATGTTGTTGTTGTTGTTGTTGTTGTTGTTGTTGTTGTTGTTGTTGTTGTTGTTGTTGTTTTGAGCAAACACTGTGAATATATTTTTGTTTATTGTAGATTATGTGTACTTCTATTCTTAAAATGTCATACTTGCATTGCCTCTAATTAAAAAATTTATCAGTCGGCAATGCACTCACAAATGCGTACACTCATGCACAATACTAAATTATATATTGTTTGTCATTTGAGTTTGATCATTTTTTTTTATTTTTTTTTACAGCTTCTGAATAAATTTTAATAATAAAAATAATGAACACATTTTTGCTTTTGTTCACATGATGGCAAATGTGAATTCTGGGTCCAAAAACAAAGGCATGCGAGCTCAACTGAGTTAAAGGACATTCCTGAGTGTGATGATTTCCGAGCTAAAGACTGTCTGAATCACTTCCATGTTTGCCAGGGAATCCCAACAGGCAGCTGTGACTGGGCTAATGACAGCAATCACTGATTACACACACACACACACACACACACACACACTTATTCAGACTCCAAGGCTTTATCATCACCAAGGAAACAAAGTCTTCCATCATGGAAACGTCCTTGATTGTATCGCTCTCGGAAAACAAAGACAATCAAAACTAATGGATCTTTATTGCCATTGATAGAAATGACTGCAACTGGGTACTATTGTGATGTGAATATGAAATAGTGTATTATATTGCCAACTGATTATTATTATATTGCATCACTGGTTATTTTGTCAATCGAACTTGAACTTTTTCTGAACTGAATTCCGCAGTACTTCAATGGCGTATAACCACCAGAGGAAGCACAAGAGTTATGCTAATGTCAGATTCAATGGCTCTTGTGTATGACCGTGATCTTGAAAGGCTTCTCACTGTGTCTGTAAAACATGAGCTGTCAGGATGAGTGGACAATTTAAAAGGATAGTTTACCCAAAACTGAAAACTGTCATCATTACTCGCCCTTCACTTCTGTCACATAATAAGTTATTTTGAAAAATGTAGAAACCATCCTTATTTTTTTCTACTATGAATGTCAATGGTTAAGGGTTTCTAACATTCTTCAAAATATCTTCTATTGTACTCAACATGAAAAAAAGCTCATAAAGTCTTGGATCCACTTGAAAGTGAGCAAGTGTATGTAAATGTTCATTTTTGGGTGAACTATCCCTTTAGGATGGCAGTGGTCAAAACAGGTTCATGATCAAAATTAGAGATTTCACTAACACTATCCCACAGCGATTCGTAACTTTTTGATTTAGTGGCTAATTTGTATGAAATCGCATAAATCTCATTGGTAGAATTTATGACTTGCTTATTCCCCAATGACAGTTAGGTTTAGGGGTGGGGTTGGGTCATACCTACCTTTAAAAAAACTGAACTCATATGAATTGTTTTATATGAATTAGCAACTAACAAACTGACCAAATGTAAAATATTTACGTTTCTTCGTGAGATCAAACTGGATTTTCCAAAAAGTTCCGGTGGAAATGTTTGGACAAAAAGCATTAAAAACACACAAAAAAACTATACAATACATTTTTTTAGAGCATGTTTAGAAATAACACAAGTTGATCCAAGTGCTTTACAATTTCACTGTGACAAGCAAACAGAATTAAAACATATGCAATTCAAAACACAGGTATACTGCACTAGCTATACACAACTGAAAAGCCTGATTTGACACTTTAACGAAAATTTGTCACAGGACCTAATGTTAAGAGGAAGGCTATTTCAGAATTGTAGAGCCACCACTGAGAAGGCACATCACCTTTAGGGTGTTTTCACACCTGCATTATTTAGTTTGGTTGAATCACACAAGAGTTCATTTTCCCTCTTGGTGCTGTTAGTTTGGGCAGGTGTGAATATAGTAATTGCACTCGAGTGTGCACCAAAAGCAGACTAAAGCAGACTGTGCACCTCTCAAAAAAAGTAACTATACATCGCAACGACGCGTAGCGCAACCTCTGTGATTGGTCGGCTTGGTAGCGCTGACGAGTCTGGGCGGGACCGAGAATCGCGTGAATGGTGCGAGCCTGATGGAGCGATTGTTTACAAGTGTGGAGTCCCGTAAAGGGGCTCCGGATGGAAAATTTTGTTTTGTGTTTACCTCATAGTTAAAGTTGTTGCACGTCCGCCGGTTCCTGTCTCAAAATGAGCAAGTTTGAGCCACTTGTACATCCCGGAAGTGTTCAGGAAAAGCAAAACAGCAGCGAAGAAACTCGACACAGAGGAACATTAACACCACACTGCCATTTAACATTTCGGAAGTGTTAATGCAGACCAACAGAGACAGCGCGCAGAAGTATAAATGCACAGCCACGCGTGTTGCATGCGCCGTGGGTTACGCCGGTCACTTGACGCAGAAGTATAAATCATGCTTTTAAAGTGATGTATACAAACTATATAGTATACTATGACCAGGAATACAATCAGGCGGCGCAGTCGTCTCTCCATAGTAAAAAGCGAAATTCTGTGTCTGCCGGTTTGTTTACTTGCGAGAGTTTCATTGGCATTTTCCCACACTTTAATTTTGACGAATCAAAAAAAGCAGTTTAGGAAATACGTTCAATAACATCTATCCAATGAGTGATGTGCATTTTGTCACATGACTGCATCTTTCTTTCTTTTCAACTGGTTCGGACCAAAGCAATTAGTTTGGTGTGAAAAGGACCAAAAAACAACAGAAAAATGCTGCAATGTCATTTGTTGCCTTAGGTCCGGACCAAATGAACTGATCCAGAGATGTGAAAGCACCCTTAGTCATCAATCTTGCTTTTGGATCAAAGAGTGTCAAAGTCGGAGAAGGTCTTAGTGGTTTAGAAGAACAATGTCTTTGTAATAGATTATTATCATAGAGTATAAATGAAGTAATTTAAAACAAGTAAAAAAAGAAAACAAGTAAATAAAACTAAGTAAGAAAAATGTGTAAATACAGAACTATAATGAGCAACAAAATAGTGTACACACACACAAAAAAAATAATAATAAATAAATAATAAAATTGTTCCAAAAGAATATAGTTTGCACCATAAAGAAATTCTACTGAATAACATTTGCAGTTGCTCAAGTGTTTTACATTTATTCACGCTTTCATATTGTTTCATGAGATCTTGAGGCACCACTTAAGTAATGTTTATTTCTTTTAATTTTTTATATTTCCCCAAGTGATTTTCACAGAGAAAGACCATTATTCACAATATTTCCTATTAGATTTATCTTCTGGAGAAAGTTCTTCCCTTTAGTTTGACTGAAATTAGTTGAAAGACATTTTAAACTGCCAAGGTCACTATTATTAGACCCTTATGATTTTTAATTCAATTTCAATTCAATTCAGCTTTATTTGTATAGCGCTTTTACAATGTAGATTGTGTCAAAGCAGCTTCACATAAATGGTCATAGTAACTGGAACAGTGTGGTTCAGTAACTGGAACAGTGTGGTTCAGGTTTTTAGTGTTTAAGTTCAGTTCAGTTCAGTTTAGCTCAGTTCAGTGTGATTTAATCACATTTTTATTTTTATTTCACACATTTAAATTTTTATTTCACAACTGGCTAAAAAACAAACTACTGTGCAATGACTTGCCTAATCAACCTTACCTGGCTAGTAAACTAATGAGCCTGGCAAAATAACTAGTAAAATTCAGTGCTCAGAATAATTGAGAACATATCATTTTGGAAAATGAATATTTGTATCCATTTATTAGTGAATATAGGCAATGCATTTTGGTGTACAGATTTATTAAACGGATGTATTTATTTATTTATTAAAATAATATTGTAGTCACCAAACATCTTTAGAATTACAATTACAAATTAAAGCTGCAAGCAGCGATGATAGGGACCTCGCACCCGGGCTCACCGCCGCCCGGTGACCTTACGATGACAGAGAACAGCGAACAATAATAATATAAGCCAATATATTTTAAAAAAACTAAGAAAATCACAGATTTATGCCAAACTTCCTCCTGTCAGCAGGTGGCGCTATAACTGTGACTCAAGATTGGCATGTAGATGTCTTCAGGAGAGGAATTTAATCAACCATGTGAAGTTTCAGGCACATGGGACATTGTGTGGCTGAGTTATAAGCCAAACTACCTTCTGCCAGCAGGTGGCGTTATGACTGACTCAATATTGTTATGTGGATGTCTTCAGGAGTAGACTTTTATCAACCATGTGAAGTTTCAGGCAGATAAGAGATTGTGTGGAGATTGTGTTATAAGACAAACTACATTCTGCCAGCAGGTGGCGCTATTAAAGACACAATATTATTATGTAGATGTGCTCAGGATAGGACTTTCATCAACCATGTGACATTTTAGGCAGATCTGACATTGTGTGGCCGACTTACAAGCCAAACTTCCTTCTGCCAGCAGGTGGCGCTATGACTTTGACTCAATATTATCATGTAGATGTGCTCAGGAGAGGACTTTCATCAACCATGTGAAGTTTCAGGCAGATCGGACATTGTGTGGCCGAGTTACAAGCCAAACTACCCTCTGCCAGCAGGTGGCGCTATGACTGACTCAATATTGTTATGTGGATGTGTTCAGGAGAGGACTTTTATCAATCATGTGAAGTTTCAGGTAGATCGGACATTGTGTGGTTGAGTTATAAGGACTTCCTGTTCCATGGCGAAGCGTTGAGGTTTGTCATGCCACCACAGACACGCCCCTCTGCAAAAACTCTAGATCTTCACAATATATCATCGCTAGAGCTTTCAGATGACACCACTCTATTTTGGTGCTGATACGGGAAAGTTTGTGGTAGGAGTTTGTTATAGTGTCAAACATGTCATTTCCTGTGGCCAGCAGGTGGCGCTATAACTGTAATTGGATATCGGCACGTAAACCTGGTTAGGTCAGGACTGTTATTAAATGTGTGAATTTTGAGGCAGATCGAATATTGCATGACTGAGTTATAACGATTTCCTGTTGGGTGGGGAATCATCAAAGTTTACGAGGCCGCCATGGACACGCCCATCGATGAAAACTCTAAAGCTTCGCAATTTATTATCACCAAGGCTTTAAGATGACAAAACCCAATTTTGGTGTTGATTGGATAAAATCCCTAGGAGGAGTTCGTTAAAATACAACGCCTGGAAATGGCAAAAATGCCACTTTTTCGCCGCAGGAAGTTAATAATATCTGACTTCCTGTTGGGTTTGAGATATGGCTCCAAGAGACTTTTTCGTATGTTTTGGCATGTTTGAGGTGTGTGCCAATTTTCGTGCATGTGCGTGATTCGTAGCTCGGGGGCTCGTCCGTTTAATTTTTCTAGGTGGCGCTGTCGAGTCATTTTGCCACGCCCACTTTAATATTGTTATGTGGATGTGTTCAAGAGATGACGTTTATCAACCATGTGAAGTTTCAGGCAGATCGGACATTGTGTGGTTGAGTTATAAGGACTTCCTGTTCCATGGCGAAGCGTTGAGGTTTGTCATACCGCCACGGACACGCCCCTCTGCGAAAACTCTAGATCTTCACAATATATCATCGCTAGAGCTTTCAGATAACACCACCCAATTTTGGAGCTGATACGATAAAATTTGTGGGAGGAGTTTATTACTCCGTAAATTATGTCATTTCCTGTGGCCAGCAGGTGGCGCTGTAACTGTATCTAGATATTGGCATGTAAACGTGTTCAGGTCAGGACGCTTATCGAGCGTGTGAATTTTGAGGCAGATCGGATAATGCATGCCTGAGTTATAACGACTTCCTGTTTTGTGGCGAATTGCAAAGTTTGCGAGGCCACCACGGACACGCCCATCGACGAAAACTCTAAAGCTTCGCAATTTAACATCGCCAAGGCCTTTAGATGACAAAACCCAATTTTGGTGTCGATCGGATAAAATCCCTAGGAGGAGTTCGTTAAAATACAACGCCTGGAAATGGCAAAAACGGCACTTTTTCGCCGCAGGAAGTTAAAAATATCCGACTTCCTGTTGAGTTTGAGATATGGCTCCAAGAGACTTTTTCGTATGTTTTGGTGTGTTTGAGGTGTGTGCCAATTTTCGTGCATGTGCGTGATTCGTATATCGGGGGCTCGTCCGATTAATTTTTCTAGGTGGCGCTGTCGAGTCATTTTGCCACGCCCACTTCCGAAGCCCTTAACAAACGTAAATTTTCGCCACTTCTGAGGCGTGTGCAAAGTTTCGTGAGTTTTCGGGCATGTTTAGCCCCTCAAAACCGCGATTCATTCCGCGGAAGAAGAAGAAGAAGAAGAAGAAGAAGAAGAAGAAGAATAATTAAAGCTGCAAGCAGCGATGATAGGGACCTCGCACCCAGGCTCACCGCCGCCCGGTGACCTTACGATGACAGAGAACTGCGAACAATAATAATTTAAGCCAATATATTAAAAAAAATCTAAGAAAGTCACAGATTTATGCCAAACTTCCTCCTGTCAGCAGGTGGCGCTATAACTGTGACTTAAGATTGGCATGTAGATGTCTTCCGGAGAGGAATCTTATCAACCATGTGAAGTATCAGGCACATGGGACATTGTGTGGCTGAGTTATAAGCCAAACTACCTTCTGCCAGCAGGTGGCGTTATGACTGACTCAATATTGTTATGTGGATGTGTTCAGGAGCGGACTTTCATCAACCATGTGACATTTTAGGCAGATCTGACATTGTGTGGCCGAGTTACAAGCCAAAATTCCTTCTGCCAGCAGGTGGCGCTATGACTCTGACTCAATATTATTATGTAGATGTGTTCAAGAGAGGACTTTTATCAATCATGTGAAGTTTCAGGTAGATCAGACATTGTGTGGTTGAGTTATAAGAAATTCCTGTTCCATGGCGAAGCGTTGAGGTTTGTCATGCCACCACAGACACGCCCCTCTGCAAAAACTCTAGATCTTTAAAATATATCATCGCTAGAGCTTTCAGATGACACCACTCTATTTTAGTGCTGATACGGGAAAGTTTGTGGGAGGAGTTTGTTACAGTGTCAAACATGTCATTTCCTGTGGCCAGCATGTGGCGCTATAACTGTATCTGGATATCAGCACGTAAACCTGTTCAGGTCAGGACTGTTATTAAATGTGTGAATTTTGAGGCAGATCGAATATTGCATGCCAGAGTTATAAAGACTTCCTGTTTTGTGGCAAATCATTAAAGTTTGCGAGGCCGCCACGGACACGCCCATCGATGAAAACTCTAAAGCTTCGCAATTTCACATCACCAAGGCTTTAAGATGACAAAACCCAATTTTGGTGTTGATCAGATAAAATCCCTAGGAGGAGTTTGTTAAAATACAACGCCTGAAAATGGCAAAAGTGCCACTTTTTCGCCACAGGAAGTTAAAAATATCCGACTTCCTGTTGGATTTGAGATATGGCTCCAAGAGACTTTTTCGTATGTTTTGGCGTGTTTGAGGTGTGTGCCAATTTTTGTGCATGTGCGTGATTCGTAGATCGGGGGCTCGTCCGTTTAATTCTTCTAGGTGGCGCTGTCGAGTCATTTTGCCACGCCCACTTCAATATTGTTATGTGGATGTGTTCAAGAGATGACGTTTATCAACCATGTAAAGTTTCAGGCAGATCGGACATTTTGTGGTTGAGTTATAAGGACTTCCTGTTCCATGGCGAAGCGTTGAGGTTTGTCATACCGCCACGGACACGCCCCTCTGCGAAAACTCTAGATCTTCACAATATATCATCGGTAGAGCTTTCAGATGACACCCCCCAATTTTGGTGCTGATACGATAAAATTTGTGGGAGGAGTTTATAACTCCGTAAATCATGTCATTTCCTGTGGCCAGCAGGTGGCGCTGTAACTGTATCTAGATATTGGCATGTAAACGTGTTCAGGTCAGGACGCTTATCAAGCGTGTGAATTTCGAGGCAGATCGGATAATGCATGCCTGAGTTATAACGACTTCCTGTTTTGTGGCGAATCGTCAAAGTTTGCGAGGCCGCCACGGACACGCCCATCGATGAAAACTCTAAAGCTTCGCAATTTAACATCGCCAAGGCCTTTAGATGACAAAACCCAATTTTGGTGTCGATCGGATAAAATCCCTAGGAGGAGTTCGTTAAAATACAACGCCTGGAAATGGCAAAAACGCCACTTTTTCGTCGCAGGAAGTTAAAAATATCCGACTTCCTGTTGGGTTTGAGATATGGCTCCAAGAGACTTTTTCGTATGTTTTGGCATGTTTGAGGTGTGTGCCAATTTTTATGCATGTGCGTGATTCGTAGATCGGGGGCTCGTCCGTTTAATTTTTCTAGGTGGCGCTGTCGAGTCATTTTGCCACGCCCACTTCTGAAGCCTATAACAAACGTAAATTTTCGCCACTTCTGAGGCGTGTGCAAAGTTGCGTGAGTTTTCGAGCATGTTTAGCCCCTCAAAACCGCGATTCATTCCGCGGAAGAAGAAGAATAATAATAAACGGAGCAATTCCAATAGGGCCTTGCACCGTTCGGTGCTCGGTCCCTAATTAAAGCTGCAAGCAGCGATGATAGGGACCTCGCACCCGGGCTCACCGCCGCCCGGTGGCCTCAGGATGACAGAGAACAGCGAACAATATTAATTTAAGCCGATATATATAAAGAACCAGAGAAAATCACAGATTTATGCCGAACTTCCTCCGGTCAGGAAGTGGCGGTATAACTGTGACTCAAGATTGTTATGTACATGCCTTCAGTAGAAGAGTCTTATCAACCATGCGAATTTTCAGGCAGATCGGTCGTTGTTTGGCTGAGTTATAAGCCAAACTTCCTTCTGCCAGCAGGTGGCGCTATGACTGTGACTCAATATTGTTATGTTGATGTCTTCAGGAGAGGATTTTAATCAACCATGTGAAGTTTCAGGTAGATCAGACATTGTGTGGCTGAGTTTTAAGCCAAACTGCCTTCTGCCAGCATGTGGCGCTATGACTGTCTCAATATTGTTATGTGGATGTGTTCAGGAGAGGAATCTTATCAACCATGTGAAGTTTCAGGCAGATCGGACATTGTGTGGTTGAGTTATAAGGACTTCCTGTTCCATGGCGAAGCGTTGAGGTTTGTCATGCCACCACGGACACGCCCCTCTGCAAAAACTCTAGATCTTTACAATATATCATCGCTAGAGCTTTCAGATGACACCACCCAATTTTGGTGCTAATACGATAAAATTTGGTGAAGGAGTTTATTACTCTGTAAATAATGTCATTTCCTGTGGCCAGCAGGTGGCGCTATAACTGTAACTGGATATTGGCATGTTAACGTGTTCATGTCAGGTTTATGTCAAAAAACGTATGATTTTTGAGGCAGATCTGATAATGCATGCCTGAGTTATAATGACTTCCTGTTTTGTGGCGAATTGTCAAAGTTTGCGAGGCTGCAACGGACACGCCCATCGACAAAAACTCTAAAGCTTCGCAATTTAACATCGCCAAGGCCTTTAGATGACAAAACCCAATTTTGGTGTTGATTGGATCAAATCCCTAGGAGGAGTTCGTTAAAATACAACACCTGGAAATGGCAAATAGCCACTTTTTTACAGCAGGAAGTCAAAAATATCCGACTTCATGTTAAGTTTGAGATATGGCTCCAAGAGACTTTTTCGTATGTTTTGGCATGTTTGAGGTGTGTGCCAATTTTCGTGCATGTGCGTGATTCGTATATCAGGGGCTCGTCCGTTAAATTTTTGTAGGTGGCGCTGTCGAGTCTATTTGCCACGCCCACTTCAATATTGTTATGTGGATGTGTTCAGGAGAGGACTTTAATCAACCATGTGAAGTTTCAGGCAGATCGGACATTGTGTGGTTGAGTTATAAGGACTTCCTGTTCCATGGCGAAGCGTTGAGGTTTGTCATGCCCCCACGGACACGCCCCTCTCCGAAAACTCTAGATCTTCACAATATATCATCGCTAGAGTTTTCAGATAACACAACCCAATTTTGGTGCTGATACGATAAAATTTGTGGGAGGAGTTTGTTACCCTGTAAAACATGTCATTTCCTGTGGCCAGCAGGTGGCGCTATAACTGTATCTGGATATTGGCATGTAAACGTGTTCAGGTCTGGACTCTTATCAAGCGTGTGAAATTTGAAGCAGATCGGATAATGCATGCCTCAGTTAAAACGACTTCCTGTTTTGTGGCGAATCGTCAAAGTTTGCGAGGCCGCCACGGACACGCCCATCGACGAAAAATCAAAAGCTTCGCAATTTAACATCGCCAAGGCCTTTAGATGACAAAACCCAATTTTGGTGTCGATCGGATAAAATCCCTAAGAGGAGTTCGTCAAAATACAACGCCTGGAAATGGCAAAAATGCCACTTTTTCGCCGCAGGAAGTTAAAAATATCCGACTTCCTGTTGGGTTTGAGATATGGCTCCAAGAGACTTTTTCGTATGTTTTGGCGTGTTTGAGGTGTGTGCCAATTTTCGTGCATGTGCGTGATTCGTGGATCGGGGGCTCGTCCGTTTAATTTTTCTAGGTGGCGCTGTCGAGTCAATTTGCCACGCCCACTTCTGAAGCCCATAATAAACGTAAATTTTCGCCACTTCTGAGGTGTGTGCAAAGTTGCGTGAGTTTTCGGGCATGTTTAGCCCCTCTAAATCGCGATTCATTGGAGAGAAGAATAATAATAATAATAATAATAATAAACGGAGCAATTCCAATAGGGCCTACGCACCGTTTCGGTGCTCGGTCCCTAATAAACAGAGCAATTCCAATAGGGCCTACGCACCGTTTCGGTGCTCGGTCCCTAATTACAACCTACAAAATTTTAACAAAATTTTTCAGTTCTTTGCTTTTTTCTCTTTTTTTAAATTTGTATTTAATATTTTTCTATAACATGTACATTTGGGTGTACTAGTTTTTTGACTGTTATTGTAAGTTATTTTGTTAGATAAGCTCCATATTTGGCTTCAGTACTGACTAATCGAATGTATATGCATAAATATAATATTGTACAGTTTCCTATTAAAAATATGAATTTAAAAGAGAGATTTGTGAGGGGTGTACTCATATATGCTGAGCGCTGTATTATGTACTCTCATTGTGGCTAATACTTGTCTTGTATAATAATAATAATTAAAAAAAACTCTTAGACAATAAATTGTTCAAAATAAGTATAAAATACAAGATGGCACAAACTATTAGCCCTCTGTGAATTTTTTAATATTTCTTTTTCAAATTTCTGTTGAATGAAATACATTAATGTTTAAACAGAACATTTAACCAATTTTTGGTATACATTTTAATACCTATAATCTAATAACTAACTTCTTTGGTCTTTGTCATGATCTCAGTACATCATATTTTACTAGATATTAAATTATACAGTAGTCAACATTTGAAGCGAATCAAAAATGTTATTCAAAATTGCCTTAGGACTAGAATGGTTGATGTTCAATACAATTTTAATGAAAGGTGATGATCCACTTCATATGTTGTCTACTGTATTTTACCATAAATCATAAACTACAGCAGTAATTTACAGATTTCGTTTTTTTTTTTTTTTATACATTTATACAAATTATGTTCACAGTATAATTTGAGGTAGCTATGTAGATGCCTTTTGCATTTTTAGCATGGGGGCATCAAAAGTTTTGAAAATGGCTGCTCTAAACCGCTTCAAAAGTGCCTAAAGCACTGGACTGATGACTCTCAGTAGGACAGTGAACACTGACGTGACAACTACTTTGATCCTGGCATCTGCCTGCTGCATTTACAGCTCCACATGTGTCCAAGAGCCTGATAGCACAGGCCTGAAAAACAGCCAAAAGTGCATTACGCCAGCGTGAGCCCCAAGACCAGTGTTTGTTAATTTATCATCATTATTTCATCTCAGTTTTGCTTGATGTGTTTGAAACAGCAGCAATCCTGTTACTTTCACAAAAAAACGCCTCATCGCCCGCTGTCAAAGTTGCCATCAGCAGTTTGGTCTTGTTGTGATGAAGACTGGAGAGCAGATGGAAAGCTTGCAGACGCAGGTGTCTGGGTTTAGATTGCACATTTACCTCAGTGGATGTAATTGCAAACATGAAAACACTGAGACTTGTTTAATCTTGAAGATTCTGCTATAGCTGAAGGAAAACAAAAAAAGCATACAACTATAAGGATTAAAATTCATATCTTTATTTAAGCTTAGATGCTACTGTGCTTTGACACAGTTTTACTGCAAAATTTTATTCAAAGCCGCGAAGGCTCATTTTCAGCGATCTTATAAACCTCTGATCTTAACAGTAGTTCAAGCTAGCCAGTGCAAGGTTATTTCCTTGTCACTGTGCTTTGGGTTGAATGATGAATGATGGCTCCGGCATCCATTCAGGTAATTCACCAATACAATCATACACAGTTTAAGAGAAGTACTGTAAAGAAGTGAATGCAATATAGTTTTTTTTTTTTTCATATACATAACAATATATGAATTTAATACGTTTGGGATGTTTACTGATTAAGTTAACTGATTAACTCATTAAAAATGATTCAGTAATAACCATATTTCAATTTTGAACTTTCTCTTTAAATTGCATATTTGTTCAATGGATTTATTATTTTATTTTTTTTAACGGAATGCTATGAATGAAAGATATTACCTTAGATTTCAATTTTTATAATTAGTATGCCGATGATACAGTGATTTATTGCAGGCTCTCCTTCAATTGTTCAGGTCACAATCCTTCGTCGCCAGGATCTAAAATTGGTTTTAAATGTAGATAAATCTAAATGAAAGATTTTTACAAATCGATCCACCCTTTGCAGTAGCTACCATTAATAACCACTGCCCAAGGTGAACAAATAAATTTAGTGTCCAACTATAAGTATTTAGGCTTTTTTATTTGAACACAAGCTTTCCTTCAAAGCACTCTTAGCAAAATTTAGTTTTAGGTGTGTTAAGGTGCACAGCTGGTGCATTGGTATTTTCAGGAAGTAAAATACACTGTTCAATAGACTAGCTTAGTGAAGGTCTAGTGCAGAGCATGTTAATTGTGCACCTCGCTTAAACATTGCTTAATACAAACAGGATTCACTGAAATACGCAAATATCTTTATAAATGAAAACTAATTAAGGGATTAAAATGTTACGAAAATTATTATTTTCTAGCCAATGTAAAAATAAAAATCACTGCCTTCATGCCTTCATTTCGGGGGGCTTTTTTAGTTTATTCATGACCATTTGCTTTTGTATAATGTTATTATTAGCAGTATTATTTATTATATGCATATTTATATTTGTTTTATTAAAAACAAGCTTAGATTTGCCCACCTGTCAGGTTTTAGGCCATATGGGGCACAGCATGTGTATTTTGATATAACTCAGTTTTTGAACACACTTCGTTAATATTGTAAAGCGTTCAGTTTCTCCACTTACAAAGTCCGCCATGAGAATAAATATACTGGTTTCTATCAGTTTTATTAATCTTAAAATCTGAAATCACTCGGGCTTCCGGTAGAGTGAACAGTGGCGAGTCTATGCTGCCACTGCTCTCCGGTTATTTTATGTTGTTTTATATATTTTAACTGTCTTAAGCAGGCCCGTGCAGAGACCGTCCAAAGGGCATGTGCAGGATAAATTTTTTGAAGAGCGGGGGGTGAGAAGGGGTGGGGGGGTTGTTGTTGCGCGCGTACTGAAGAGCGGTGTTGTCGCGAGCGTTCTGATCAGCTGTGTTGTCACGCACATACTCAAGAGCAGTGTTGTCGCGCGCGTACTCAAGAGCAGTGTTGTCGCGCGCCTACTGAAGGGCGGGACCGAGGGTGTGCCGCGTCGCGGGGGCACTTTTAATCATTTTGGAAGGGCACTTTCTATCCAAGACTAAAAAGGGCATGTGCACTGCACAGGTTGAGCCCTATGTGTGCACGTGCCTGGTCTTAAGTCAATTTCTTAAAGTATATTCTTTTAAGATTACATATCTCAAGATTTCACCTGAGCGAAATCTGCAAAATTAGCTGTAGGGTAGACCTGCGATGACAATCTCGAATGACAACTATGTGGATTAACAGTGTGTGGTTTGTCCTTGCCTGGACTGTCCTGTGTGTCTATCATCCATCGACAGTGCAGCTCCAGTATACTGCAGCCGAACTTCTGAATTCCGGCAATATTTACACAATCCACCTTCATCTTATCTGCTTCAGCACCAGGACATCCTGCACTTGTCTTGAAGGAAAAACATCCACCATGGCTCTCGTCGAAACTTTCAATATGACAAAACCAACTCCATAAAGTCATTTTGGTCAATTTCTCGATGTCCAAAGAGGAATATCCGCTGCCGTGCTGATCACAGTGTGTTGAACCGCCTGAGCAGGTCGGCTAAAACTGCTGTCAAACCCAGCACTAATGTAAACTTAGGTCTTTTTAACATCCACTCGCTTTCGAGTAAGGGGTGTCTTGTGCAGGACCTCCTCTCTAACCGTAAGTTTGACTTTTTATGCCTAACTGAAACTTGGCAGCAGCCAAATGACTTTAGTTCCCTAAATGATGCTACTCCACCGGGGTTTGTTTATATTTCTCGACCGCGTATCTGTGGCAGAGGAGGCGGTCTCGCGATAATTCACCATGAGAAATAGAGGATCGCATCAGTAAGTGTTCCTACCTGTCAATCATTTGAGGTAACTGTATGTCAGCTTTCTGGACCGATACCCACAATCATTGCTGTTTTGTACCACCCACCAAAGACAAAGAGCGAATTTATTGCTGATGTCGCAGCATTCATGACTCATCTTTCTACACTCTCGCTCAACATGATACTTCTTGGAGATTTTAATATTCATATGGACAATAACAACAACACTCTCTCACCAAAGATTTCACTTCCTGTTTAGATAGTTTTGGACTTCAACAATACGTAGACTTTTCCACACATGATAAAGGTCATATTCTGGACTTGATCTGCTGTTCTGGTGTTATACCTGATAACTGTAAAGCTGACTCCTTCCCTTTCTCTGATCATATGCTACTTTCAGTCAGTGTTAATCTCCCACTTTCCAAATGTAATCCTTTCACGCACAATATCATTCCGAAAAATTAAGGACATCAACTTGGACACTTTATCTTCTGATATCAACAGCCTTCCCAGTACTGACTCTCTCTATACACCAGATGAACTGCTCTCTCACTACAACAATAACCTTTATAACCTCCTAAATAATCATGCTCGACTAAAAACCAGGACTGTTTCATTTACTCTGTTTGCACCTTGGTTCACTCCTGCTCTTAGACAATTACAATCAAAAGGACGTCAGCTTAAAAGACTCTACAGGAAAACCAATCTCACTGTACACAAGGACATGTATGCAAATCACGTTCATCACTATAAAGACTGTACTTGAGCGGCTAAACCCACATACTATTCCAGTTTATTCAGTTCCAATGAAGGAAATTCTAAAGCTCTATTTTCTCTCTTTACTAACATAACAAAACCCTCCATCTCACTTCCTCCAAACCTTTATACTGGGGATTTCTGTAACAACTTAGCTTCATTTTTTCTCTTTAAAAATTGAACACATTTATCAGCAAATTCTGTCCACTTCTGTTTTGAATTCATCTGTCCAAGTCATATTCACCCCTTCAGATTCATTCTCAGAACTTGTTCTACCCTCAGTAACTGAAATATAGTCTTATTCTTAAATCCAAACCATTTACCTGCATGTTAGACCCCCTACCTATTACTCTTGTAAAGGCCATACTCCCTTCCCTGTCTCCTCTCTGACATTATTCACGCCTCTCTCACCACTGGTATTGTTACTCCAGTTAAAAAAAAAAAAAAACAGGTTTAGATCCCAATTATCCCTAAATAACTTTCGTCCTATTTCCAGCCTACCATACATCTCCAAAATTCTTGAAAAAACTCTCTGCTTAACTTCACACGCATCTTTCCTGTAATAACTTATACGAACAATTCCAGTATGATTTTCACCCACTCCATAGCACTGAAACAGCTTTCCTCAAAATCACTAATGACCTCCTCCTAGCAGCTGACTCTGGTTCACTATCCATTCTTCTTCTGCTTGATGTAAGTGCGGCTTTCGACACAATGTCACATAACATTCTTCTGGACAGGCTCGCTTCAATTGGCATTGGTAACACACCTCTCAGCAGGTTTTTTATTCATACCTCTCAGGTCACACTCAGTTCATTCAATTAAAGTCTTTCACCTCGTCATCAGTCCCCGTTACAACCGGTGTGCCCCAGGGTTCAGTTTTGGGTCCCCTGCTATTTATCATCTATCTTCTTCCACTTGGTTATAATTTCCGCAAACACCAAATGCAATTTCATTGCTACGCAGATGACACCCAGCTCCACCTATCAACCAAACCCAACCACAAACTCCCACCTTCATCCCTTACTAATTGCTTTGCAGACATCAAATCCTGGTTCACCTCAAACTTCCTGAAATTAAATTACAACAAAACTGAACTTCTACTCATAGGTACACGATCCACTTTAAATAAATCACATAGCATTTTCATTCCCACAGAGGATTCTGTCATTACCTCCTCCCTTCAGGTTAAGAGTCTGGGCGCCTTTAAATAAAATGCATTATTTTTATTGCCATGGAGGGACACAACTGACTCTTAAAGGTAATGGGAGATGAGACTCTGATTGATTTATTCTCAAAACACACCTATAACTCATTAAGAGAATAAGCTCAACCCTGTTAGACCATGCGCTGCGGCGCAAAGAGGATTTTTCCGTCTTTAAAATAGCAAAAGTGGATTCTGACATGCTCTTAATGCGTCTGCGCCCTTCGCTTTGGCCTTTGCACCTGGATCGTTAAAATAGAGCCCCTAGTGTCTGCCACATTTTTAGCATTGCTTGACTATGGTGATGTTCTCGACCAAATTTCTTCAGCTTTTAAATTCTGTAAATCATAGCGCTCTGAGATTTGTTGCAGGCTGTCATAGAGTAACTCATCATTGTGAACTGTATGACAATGCTAAGTGGCCTTTTCTGAATGTAAGAAGCCACAACACTGGATGACTCCAATCTACAAGGCTCTTCTTGGTCTGGCGCCTTTATACAGTACCTATATGTTCCCTTCTTCATAGGTCAAAAAGTTACTATGCCCTACATTCAAGTGAAATTTATCATTTTTCGGATTAAACTGAAATAGGGAAGTAAGCTTTTAGTTATGTCACCCCCTCATCCTGGAATACTTTTCAGTCTGAACTGAAAATGTCTGAGCTCATCCAGATTAAATGATTTCACTCTATCCTTTATACCAAACAACAACAGTCCATTTCTCAATGTATGTGTTTTTAACATATTGTATTGTGGTATGACTTAATAACCAAACTGTATCTTTATTTATTTATTTATTTTATTATATTGTGTGCTGCAGACCTCCAGTTCACCCTTGTAAATGAGATCTTGATCTCAGTGGGTTGTTAACATGGTTAAAGAAACACATGTTTAATTGTAATACTGATGCCTCCATAAAAGGTTTATATTTCTTCTTTTTGGTTCCTTGGAATAAAAGTAACAATTCTTACAGTACAACACAGGCAAATATAGAAATATGCTGCAAATATTTCTATAGCATAGACCTTAGAAAAGTGTTGGGTGACCCCAAGAATTGAGGTGAGTTCTTTCGTTCTTTCTTTCTTGCTTTCTGTCTGTCTGTCTGTCTATCTATTGTTTATGCATTTCTTTTTTAAAGATCACCTATTTTACTCCCTTTACAAAATGTAAGATAAGCCTTTTGTGTCTCGAGAAAGTGTCTGTAAAGTTTTAGCTCAAAATATAAAATAATTATAGTCTCTATGTACATTTTGGTGTCTGAGTACAATACTATAGTGTGACTACTGTTTTTGTAGCCTGTGGCTTTAAATGCAAATGAGCTGCTTTTCCAAATGCAAATGAGCTGCTTTTCCCTGCCCAATGTTCCCAAGTGTTCCCAAAGTATCTGGTTACACCAGATAAACAGCAGTTAGTGATAGAGACAGCCGCGGGTGAAGCTAAAATACAGCTCATTCATGTGGTGGAGTTTATTCAAGCCATTCTGAAATGATAAGTCTCACACACACACACACACACACACACACACACACACACACACACACACACACACACGTATTAGCATTTACTGACACCATTTGCCTGTAGTGGTTATAGCGGTTAAGAATTGCATAGCAATTTTACTGTCTTTATCATAAACATGCTAATACACGTTTAAATATGTTCTGAACTTAGAAAACTGATAAAACTTGTAAAAAGTTGTAAATATATATATATATATATATATATATATATATATATATATATATATATATATATATATATATATATATAAATAAAAGTTTATTTGCAAAAAAAATGTTGTGTGGACATGTGTATATTATATAATTAAAGAAACATGGTGCCAATTCAGTGGGTGGAGAAAACAGCACTCTATACATCACAACATGGTGGGCCTTGGGTCCTATTTTAACATCAGGAAAATTTAAAAAGAAACTTGTCTTTATATCACTCTAAAATGACTGTAAACACACTATACCTGCACACAGTTCTGTTCAAGCAGCTTACAAAAGATGATTTTCATTATAGATGCCCTTTAATGTCCAGAGGTGCGCACACACACACACACACACACACACACACACACACATACACATACACACATACACATACATATATATAACGTTGTCCAAATTAATGAGGGCAGATCTCTCATCGATGGCAGAGAAGAGTTAGTAAATCAAACAAAACTCAAACCCAAAGAAGAACTACAGAATGCTGCTTTATCTGAATAAAAACAGAGTAATAGACAATTACCCTATCGAAACTGGGGCTGTAAATTCACAGAGGGCAAAACTAAGGAACAGGTGATCAATTAACAAATGAGTAACTATGAAAACCAAAAGAGGAACATCATAGAATCCATGTCAACAAACAGCAAGACGACGAAACATAAGTAGTAACACAAATAGAGTGTGACTACAAATAACCCTGCCGATTACTTATTATTAACAAACAGCATTCATGATACCTTGGTCATTGTAGCCTTTCCCCTATTCATTTTAAGACTGATTTATACACATAGTCAATCATTGTCCCACCAGTCTTCTGGGACCATTCCATCCCTACAGATTAGATCCTGTCGTGACTGACAAATCGCTGCAGATTGTAGTCAAAGTGAGGGAAAGCAAGCAGAGAGCTAATAAGTTCAGCACGGCTCTGCCTGCAACACAATCACTTAACCCAACCTCTGCAAGTATATCCACAGCATGACCCCAGACAGCCTTGATTGAAGCTTCCACAGCCAGAGACCACGAGCATTCACACTGTGTTATTCACAGAATGTACATTCATACCAGCTGGATTCTCATCATGGCCAAAAACTACCTGCAGGCTAATCATCAAAATGTGTCTGTAGACATTTGGCCTTGGGTACTGTGGTTTCCTGCAGTGGTTTGCAAGTGGTGGGTTTACACACACATAAAATATTAATATTGCTACATATGAATAGTAATAATAATTTGCACATTTGTTCTATTGTGATTGTCGAGGTATGCTAATGTAAATAGAGCTGTGGTTAAAAATTGCTTGAGCTTTCAATTCTGAGATGTTCAAAATGCATGGCGATTGTCTCTTGAATAGACTCTGAGCTTGGTTTTTAACAGCAGATGGCGCTCTAATCTATGCAAGTTTATAGCCATTATAGCCACTATGCTCACGAGGAATAGTGCTTATGCGTTCAGCCAAATATTATAGAAAACACAAGACATGTCACTCATATTTTGAATGGGGAAAAGTGTAATGGTCAATATGACAAAATGAAGCCCCGCCTTCTAGTAAAGGAGCCAGCCATAAATAACTGATGATTCTCTGGGGGAGGAGCTTAGATCAGACATGAGTCTCTGCAGATTTTATGTGATTCTATGTTTAGAAACAAAACTAAAGACACAGTTGTTATTTAATTTTACTGGTGATTCCAAATATGAAATTTTATCGTAAGCTTGGTAAACGATATTATAGAATTTGATGTTTCCCTTTTCAGACAGAATGCCTGAGCATACTGCCTGAGAGGCATTTCAAAGATGGCCGCCGAGTGAAATGACTTGTCTTAAAGGGGCTTTGACTCAGCTGAGTCCTGTAATTTGGCTTTTATGTCATGAGATTTATGTAAACGCAGCTTACTATGAACTTGTATTTTGCTTAATTCTTTCTTAAATGTATTAATGACTGTTTATGTTCAAGTTAGAGCTGCCCAATTTATCGTTTCAGCATTAACCTTGCAATGTGCGCATCTACAATAGTCACATCGAAAGATAGTTGTTGAGTCTGAAATATAGTTGATCAGGAGCCACAGAACTCATGTGATTTGTTGGGTTTGCATGTGCTTGTGAGGCCTGTGACTGAAGATTTTAAGAGAATTTAAATAATTTGAGCACAGAACAATTATGATGTTTTGAGGTGTAACAAAGATTTATTTTATTTAATTATTTATACAGAATTTGGTTTATGCAACAAGAAAGTTTTTCTTACTTAACATTTTTGTCTCGTTTCTAGTCCAAATATCTACATTTCAAAGTGAAAGCAAGATTATTTTACTCACCACATTGGCAAATAATTTAGCTTGTTTTAAGGGGAAAAAACTATTAATTTCTTCTCAAGATAAAAATGAAACACTATTTTTATTTTACCAATATAGCGCGGGCTTAGTTTAAGTGGTACTTGTAAGGAATTGGAAGCAAGCAGAGAATGGAAGTTTGTAAAGCATAGAGCTCCATCTGCTGGTAAAAACTAAACTCAGAATCAATTCAAGAAAGAATAGCTGTGCATTAAAAAAAAAAAAAATGCAGAATCAATTTCCCAAATGGTATTTCAATGTAGCTCTAAATCATAAAATATAAAAAAAAAAATGAATTCTGGAAACAAGTAGAGTTCCAAAAAAATTTGAATTCTAAAATATTATACCATAATTCTGAAATAAAACATTTACATTTTAACTGAAAGTTCTGAAATATCATATTTGAATTATATGAAAAATTATAAAATATAAAACGAGAAGTCTAAAACACAAGATTCGTTTTTAAAAAATTTATCAAAGCTGAATAAAAAAAAATGGAATTCATCTAAGTACTCTAAAATACCAAAATACTCCTTTTTTTAAAAGGACTTTGTTTTCAAAACAATGAAAAAAAAATGTTGTTTACACAGACACAGCCTATTAGTAACTATAAAACTAACAAATAACAAGTCAAACTTAACAACCCAGGTTGATGTCTGACTTTAATATTAGTTCTTTATTAACAATATGCTTGCAACATGACAGTGTTGAGATAAAAAAAAAAGTTACTTCTAGGCAGGGGCAGATTTAGTGATTTTGGGGCCCTAAGCAATTCCAGCCATATAGAGCCCAAGTCCTGAAATGCACTCTTTCTGCTTTTATTTTTTTATTGCTGTTTTTTTTTTCTTCATATTACTCAATCTTGTTTTCAACATTTTAAATGAATGCAATCTCTACATTTTACATGATTAGCATACCTGCCAACATTCCCGTATTTCAGACCCATCTCCCATTTTGTTCTGTCTCCCAGAAAACTCCCGGATATTATATATATATATATATATATATATATATATATATATATATATATATATATATATCATAGATATAATAATAGGTATATTTTTTACTTCTAGATATTTATTGGATCTATTGGGGGCCCCCAGTTTTCCTGGTGCTCTAATCGACCACTTAACTCGCTTATTGGATAAATCAGCCTCTGCTCATAGGTGAAAGATGATTTATTTAGACATCAGGCGCTTTGAAAAAGTCAGTCAGAAGCATTTGCATACTAAAAAATTCTAAAATACAACTTATATTGTTCAAAAAACTAAATCGCAATTCTAAAGTAGAAACAGAGTTCTGAAATATAAACTAAGAATTCTAAAGTCTCAAATATAAACACATTTTTCAAATATGATCCGAGTTAAAAAGAATAAATTATGAATTCAGAATTTGCCTGATACAGAGACTTACGTAGCCTACACACACACCTACACACACAGAGAACATTGAGAATGTTAAACAATACTTTAATATGATTTTAATATGATTAAAACAATACTCTAATTTAGAGTCTAAACAGCAATTTTTGATTACCTTAATGCGGCTAAAGTCATAACTGAACTAAACAGAAATGGAATGAAGACATGTGGAGTATGCATATATTAGTGGCATTACTGAAGTAAACACTGCAATCAAACTATTACCAATATGTAGGACTTTTCATCATATTTTCCGACAAGATCCACACAGGCGGCTGTCAGTAAAGGACCGCACACACTCAAACACACACACACATCGCGAAATGTGGAAGTTTTTTTTTTTCCTTTCATTTGGCGTGTGTTAATAAATTCTATAACACTCTCACCAGTCCTTACTCCTTATTTAGTTAGAGTGAAACTGCCAGACTGCAGTTAAAGTCAGGCATCCTGCTGATTTGTTTCAGATGGACACTTTTTTGTCAGATGGCTCACCGGTCAGGTATACATCCGCTCTAAAATACCATGGTGAAAGTCATCATAGCTTGCGTAGAATAGACCCAGCTCCCAAAACAATTTTATTTATCACGCAATAAGAGTCTCGCTATAACGCAGCACATTAACGCCAATAACGTCTCACCACTAATTCGTACATGCCTCTTCACTCTTGTGTATTACTCCGCCCATATCGAGTGACAGCAGATCAATAAACTCACTACAGTTTGACAACTATAGAAGCTGTTGGACAACACAATGTACTTTTGAGACTTTTTTATGCGAGAATGTAGTTGTTTAGATTGCAACTATGCAGTATATTTATAAGAATAGTACCTATTTCAAATATTTTTAAAATATTTATATTTATGTTTAGCATTTATCCTTATTGCAAACACAACAATAAATCTGACAGTGTTTGCGCTGCTTTGGTTAATGAATTATTTTAAGGGTTAATTATTGTCATAAGGCTTAACTATAGTGATATCCCTATTGCAACAGATAAATACTGGGAAATGTCTGTAGACTGATGGCATTTCATGCCGTTCAGCCTTATAATCTTAAAATGTGAGCAAAATCACCTGTCTTGTCATCACTTTAGACATTACGCTAGAGAATCTTCAAATACTAGCTCTAAAAATGACTTGTGAAGTAGCAATGGTTTCTGATTATTTGTTTTTATTTTTGCTTTCTGAATACCCTAATATCTTTTATTCCATTTGCAAACCTATCTTTTCCTAATTTGAAGAATAATGTTTATGGTATCATTTGTATGCGTGTTGCTTGACTTTAATAGTATTTGATTAACACACAACCTTATATTTATGGGTGAAGGTTACCTTATTCAGACACCAAGTGCTTGAGTTCTCAAATGCATCTGCATACTTAAGTAAAGTTAATCATTTTAATGAATCTTTTGTTATTAGACAACATAGCTACAAGTGAAAAACACATTGATTTTGTTGCCTGTGTCTGTAGCCAGGGTGACAGCCAAGGCTAATCATATGCATCAGCTCTAAAACTGCCTCTAAAAGCATCATTTAATTTTCCCTGCATGGTCCTCATCTCCCGGGACATTTAACAGTATCTCACTGATAAGCTCAAGCAAATCCGCAGTCAGTTTTGCATAAATATCTTTCTGTTACACACTCAAACAAGGACACTCTTAAGCTCCTTGCTTTACAGTCAGAGACATCTGATTTTGAAGTCAACATCGGTTTGGCTCACAATTATAGGATGCCATCTGATTACATCAAAACGCTTTGCTTTGTTTACAAAGTCAATATCATTAAGGATGAAAATGGACCATGTGGAATTTGATAGAAGCATCCGGAGGTTTTCATCTCACACACTCAAGGCTTTACTTTCTCATTGAGTTACCTTCTGTTCCTTCTCAATATTTTCTATTTTCCTTGAGGATAGACTGAATTGCCATGCAGCACTTTAAACCAAAAATCCATTTTACTTTGCAAATTGTAAACAACTATTGCTCACAGAGTGTTCTTGTTTGGTAAATAAATGAATAAAATAACAATAACCAAATGGAAGCCATATGGGAAGATTTGGAAAATATTCTGTGTTTGCTGGGTAAAGGGACTGTGTCTGTGAAGTTTCAGTCAGATCTTTTATTTACACATATGTCATATTCTTCCCCATGTGTGTTAACAAAAATAGGTCTGCGGCATTTTGTGCAAGTCCCCTTAACATGTAAGATATAATGTCATTTGAACAATTAAAAAAATAAATATAACATGATCAATAAGGAAGTCTAAAGTTATTTGCAATTAAGGGATTGCTTACCCAGATAAGGCTAAAACTAGATGGGAACAGGATTTGGGGATAACACTAGAAAATAACCTGTGGGGGCAGCTATGTAGAGATGGGGTTACCTCAACTTTGAATTCCAGATTTAGACTAATCCAGTTTAATTTCTTACACCAGCTTTATTATACTCCATCCACATTACACAAGCTTTAAAACAGTATTTCTCCTCTTTGCTTTAGATGTGGTTTAGAAGAAGGTACATTTTTGCATTCTACATGGCTGTGCCCTAAAGTACCTAAAGTTGTGGGTACAAGTATGCAATATCATATCACAGATTCATGGAATTGATTTTCCATTAGATCCAGAGATATGTTTATTGGGCAATTATACAAATTCTAACCTCCAGTATAATTATGATATTAAACTTAGTGAAATGTTGCTGACATTAGCTAAAAAAATGCATTGCTTTAAAATGGAAAACAGACATTGATGTACCAATTGGACTGTGGATTTCAGAAGTTTGCAACTGTATACCACTGGAGAAGATCACATATACTTTGAGAGGAAAATATGTGAAATATTTAAAAAAAGATTTTGAATCCATTTTTGAATTATATTAAAACAGTACCACATGATTTAATTTGACAAAATAGTTTTTTTCCCACCGGTTTATACTGTATCTCCTCCGTTTTTATTTATTTATTTTACTTATTTATTTTATATACGGTGCATGTTTTACTTAGTTAGTTTGTTTGTAGCTTAGTTTTGATCTGTTCTGTTCTTAGTTGATCTTGTTCTGTATTGTTAACTTTGGACAAAACAAAATAAAAATATATAATCATAAAAAAATAAACATGGAAGATTTAAAGACCCCCTGTATTAGTTTTTAATATGACTCACTTATTATTTTTCCTTGCATCAAGATATTCGTGTGATACACTAGTCTGTTTGACAATACAGTTTATTGTTTCTGTATATACCCAGCAGATACACAACGCCATTAGATGTTATTATAAGGTTAGATTTAGGTCACAAGCGTATAGGGACAATGTTGTGCTGACGTCCAATAGCGATGTGAAATTACATTGGTATTTTGTTGATTTTAGGTTGTGTTGGAAAGTAGCCAAAATCCAATGTAAGTCATTAGTTTAACCATGTGGAATTTCTAGCCAATTCCATGCAAGTTCAATAAAAAAGGTCAGGAGAGGGTTTTTCTTTCATGTCAAAAATATTAATAATTTATTTGATACAAATAAATTCGAGGACAGAGCGCTGGGTTACGTTACCCCAATGCAATACAAGAACTACATTCAGGAGGTTCGCAACTAACTTATATTTCCCTGACTTCAGCATATATACACAACTGATATTAACAGGTGGAGTCTTGAATAATTCATCACTCATCAGTCTTTCTGCAGCCCTTTGGCTGTTGCACCCACACATACTTCCTCTTTCTGCAACCCTTTTCTGCATACCAGAACTGAAAAGTAAGGTGCATCTTCAGTATATTTCATAACTTCTACAAGCATCCAGCTCCTTGTGACTTGTTAGACAGAAGTCTGGAGCAAGGCCCCCCGCACTATATGTAATATTATTCTGCTATTTATCTCTTGTCGGCAGTTCCTTCCAAGACGTATGCAACACAGAAAGAAAGAAGTATGTTTGGTTAATATATGGTATCATACAAAAGAAAAAGTTGCTTAATCTGTTATTAGTCTAAACATTATTTTCTAATAAATATTTATCTAATTTCCTTTTCCCCGAAACCAACATCATATTGACGTCAAATACTGACGTTTATTTGTCGGGTACGGCAACCAAAATCCAACCTCTGATAGACGTCAAATTGGTAATAGACACACAACGTCAAGCTGTAACATTATTAGATGTTAATACTTTGTTGTTTTCAGGTTACATTGGAAAGTAATCAAAATTCAACATCTCGTCACTTTGGAATTATAAGGTTCTATCTGCGTTCTAAATGATTTTGAGATAATGAGCTTTAAAGTTTTTCCATTCCATAGCAAACAGTATGTGTGTAACATTTGTTTATAAAAAAAAAAGTATTAAAATGTAAACAACTTTCAAAAAGTTGTCAGATAGAACCTTTAAATTCTAAGGTGATGATCTTTTTTTTATTTGTGACATATTATGTAGAAAGGAAGTGGTTACAACTTCTAGATTCACCAGAATGATTCTGAATAGTTGGCAGATACATTTAAAGTTGTTGTGGAGTAAAGTTGATTTAATTTCATCTACTAGAATGCTACTGCTTTGTTCTAATGTGCAAATGAAGAGTTTCGTTGCAAAACGAGATATATCCATTTTGAAAAATGTTTGTTATTTGACATTATTACTTAAGACATCAGCAGTCAAGTTCATTCAGAACTTTTAAACATTAAACAATTACTTGAGCTCAGTGAATGCCAGGAACACAATATTTTCAAATCAAGGATATTTTTTATTTAGCTTTATGTGCATAAATAGTTCATAAATAAGTCAAAAACCATGCCAAAATGCAACATATTTATCTTAACATTGTCAAACATCTTGCAGATAAATATGCAACATATTTATCTTAACATTGTCAAACATTTATCTTAACATTGTCAAACATCAGTTTTATTTACAAAAACTGATTAATAACAACAAGATTCTGAGTTAGATTTGGCCAGATAGTGCATGACATAACATACTTTTTTTTTTTTTTTTTTCAAAACGCTATATATCCACCTTAGGCTATATTCTACTACTGTAATACCATTAAGAAAAGCTAGTGAATCAATGTTTTGTTTAATAAGTAAAATTAAGTTAGTTAGATAAACGACTTGTGGCTTGTTACAGAAAGAGTGGAGGCTCCTTCCACCCTGCTGCTAAAAACCAAACCTGTATGATCAGAGCGGGCGAAGCCGCGGTGTCACAGTTCTTGCCTCTTTTGCACCTTATTGACACAAGATCCTGTGTCTGTTATTGACACAAGATCGCCTGGCCCCGTCATATTTAATGAATTATTACACAGTTATAATGATAATAATAATCAACATCATCAGGGCCTGACCAGCCACTGTGGCTATAGTTATGTTTCCAGTCACAATTTTGCAAAAAACAGAAATGTGCGCACATCCAGAAAAAACTTGAAGGCAGGTGCACGATCAAAAAACAAACATAAGCAGCAAAAGATTCAAAGTAGGTCGGCACACTGCCACTTTAGCTCTCAAAAAATTTTATTAGTCAAAATCACAAAAACACTACGTTTCGACCGACATGGTCTTCATCACCTGATGAAGACCATGTCGGTCGAAACGTAGTGTTTTTGTGATTTTGACTAATAAAATTTTTTGAGAGCTAAAGTGGCAGTGTGCCGACCTACTTTGAATCTTTTGCTGCTCCAGTCACAATTTCACACAAGAAAAAGGGTGCGTGCACGCGTTTTAAACAGTCGCGTGCATTACAACAACTTTTGGCGCAAGTGATCATCCTCTCATTCGGTATGCACAGAAATTTTTTTAAAGAAAACTAACAAAGGACACTTAGAAATGTAGCCTTGCAGACAGGTATTTAGTGATGGGGAGGAGCGCTGGAAAAAAGGCAGTGTTTCACTGTAACCCCTGGCCTTCTTCTTGACATCAGCGGAGACTGACAGACGCAGGATAATTTAATCTTGGCCCACTTTTGTAGCTTTTCATACATTTTTGTGAAGTTAAAGGCTACATCTTCATCTAATAGTTTGTCAGCATGACACAGACCAACATTTCTCTCATTACTGAGCAAACTCGGAGCACTTCACCAGCTATGACTCTCTTCCCAGGGGATCCTGAGCTTGCACAGCATCCTTAACGTTTTATAACTGTTATATGGCACTTTGTAAGGAAACTGGTCTGGCGGATATCGCGTTTTGTGAAAAAATACATTTTGTACTAGGCCTAAAATGTACATTCTTAAATGTTATTAATGGCAGCAATTTACACATAGATTAAGGTGCATCCGAACAGTGATTTACAATAATAAAATCCAAATGTCAAAAAATTGCGTTTATTGCGTTTTGCAACCAAACTCTTCAAATAAACATTACACTATTAGTATAAGTATCTTATATTGAAAAAAATCAAGAATAATAATAAAAAATAAATAAAATATGTAATTTGACTACAGCATTTATAAATTACTCTGTCAGTGTATGTTTTCTTGAATTAAATTGACAATATGGTCTCTGTAAATACAACTCTGGCCTCTGTAAATACAGCCCAAGAAAATAGTAACTTATTATTTGTGGCCATATTAGCCACAAAGAATATTAACAAGCACGTTCAGAACCAAAATTTGGAAACATTCACAAAATACAGTGACAGATCTATATGACGTTGAAGTGATGATATTTACAAATTTATCTGAAGCAGCACTGAAATCGCCCTATAGTTGGTAATGTAGTCCATTGTAAAATATAATTTGTGCAACTACATAACATTTAACAACATTCTTTGACTTATTTTCTTCATAAACTAAATTTAAGTACAATGTCCTCAGTAGTTTGGATGTCTTGAGTCTATAAAGAATCTTAAGACCCATGTAAGAAGTTTATTTCCTTTGTTTGTTTGAGGGCAAACAAAAAGAGTTCAAAATGGCTTAGTGATGGTGTACTATGAGAAATCTCCTGTCAAAGAAGTTCCAAACACTGATGGCATAATCACCACAGACCAATGGCAGATCAAAGATGTTTCAGAGCCAAAATGAACTTCTCCAAAAGTTTGCTTTGGTGAGCTGTTTCGACAATTTATTAAATGTCCAGATTTAATTTAAAATTACATAATTTCAGATTGTTCTTCAATTCCTTTTAAAGTATACTGGGTCCCCAATGTTCATTGGTTCATCCAACAACAAAACTGTACACAAATATAATGTTTGTTTTTTACTAACACAGACATTCTAGCTCTCTGCAACTCTCACATGGTCACTCACTGAAGTTAAGCAAAGCTGCAGACGGTTAGTACCTGGATGAGAGACCACATGGGAAAGCTAGGTTACTGCCAGAAGTGGTGTTAGAGAGACCAGCAGGGGGTGCTCAACCTGCCGTCTGTGTGCGTCCTAATGCCCCAGTTTACTGAAGGGGACTCTATATAGTGAGCACTGTCTTTCAGATGAGAAGTTAAACTGAGGTCCTGACTCCCAGGATGTCCTTTGAAAAAGAACAAGGGATTTAACCCTGACATCCTGGCCAAATTTGCCCACTGGCCTCTGTCTCTGACTTCATCGTTCTGTCCCCTCTCCAACAATCAGCTGGTGTGTGGTGAGTGGTCTGGAGCAATATGGTTGCCGTTGGGTCATTCAGGTGGATGCTTTTTATGCATATAAAGTGTTTTGAGTGTCCAGAAAAGCACAAAAAAAATGTAAGGAATTTTTATTATTAAATATCTAAGGTGCTGCTACAGTGAGTACACATAATTAAAGAACTAAAACAGGTCAAATCTGCCTTTCATCTGATACATCACCTTTAAATTTCCCTTTACTTCACCATAAAGTCCATCCAAAGCCATAGTAATTGTGCATGTTTCTGACAAACAAAACAACATCCGGCAGCAGCAGTGAAGATTAAATACTTAACTCTGTTCATTTTTTTTCTCCCTTGCCTATCGGCATTAAAAATGTATCCAGTGTGTTTTTTTGTTAAAAGCATGTTACGCAAGACTCTAAATATACAGTTCAGGGACTGCTTGTTCTCTGTCCTCAGCATGTCCGTTGTGGCAATGGCAGTTTTCTTCGTCTTTCAACAGGGACTCAAGAAGCTTTTAGTGGCTCAAATGACCCACCTGCTCAGCACAGCCATCAACACTGTTGGTCAAAAAGCATTTAGCTCTGACTAGTCCTTCATGCAGAATAAAAGATAATTGGAAAGATAATATCTGAAAATGAAGGTAATGTGGGTACATGCTTCTGAAATTGCCGTTTTTATATATACAGCTGTGCACTTCAGTTTGAAAGAAAGTGCTGAAATCCAGGATTCACTTCAGTTAAATCTTTGTTATCTACTCAACCTATAGTAACTACAGTATGCAGAACACTTTGTATTGATGGTCCTCTTTAGACATTCGTTTGGCTACAGTAAATAAGTAACTGTTAGATTATTAGACTGTTAGATTTGTGTTCTGACGTCACAATCACAGATGCAAAAGGCACAACCTGAAAACCTTTTAAAGTCATCATCTTATTGGATGATTTTAACAAAACTTACACGTGCCAATTTTTATTTTTTTAATGCTTGCCAGAAATTAGGGTCATTACACCAAAACTATTTAATTGCTGGAGTAAAAAAAAGTAATATTAATAATAAACATCATCATGTTCATGTAATATTTCATAATGTATTTTATATGTTTGTAATATCTTATGTTTACGTAATGTCATTTGAATCTTGACTGAAAGCGTGGGTTTTCTGTTTCAGGATGGAGTGACACGTATAATTTCTCATGTCTTTATGATTATTAATAAAAGTTGAATGCTTAATGGCCTAGATTATGATTAGCTCAGTGTCATCTCTCTTCAGAGTAAAAACTGGAATAATATGTGTGTCATTGCTTTTTCTGTATACCAAATGATTTGTTTCCACAAGATCTACCAAGCCAGGTCAGAGGTCATGGAGAGGTCTTGAGTGGACCTGAGTTCTTGAAGAACTGGAAACTCTTTCCTGAGATATTTGCCATTTTATCTGTTAAATCTATTAAATTCCATAATTTGTGGATCAGTATTACAGGCCTGGGGTCAGCTCTGAATACCCTAGTGGCTGTCTGGCTTTTATATGTGATGGCTAAAGGCTGATTTACACTTCTGTGTCAAGTGCACTTGTATGGTCCGGCGCAGCCTATGAGCAGTTACATAGCCCTTGCAATGGTTGATGCCAACGCTGAGGCGCACCTCTCAAATGATGTAACTACACGTCACAACAACGCACGCAAGCTCTGTGATTGGTAAGCTTGGGTAGCTGTGACGAGTGTGGGCAGTGTTGAGAGCCGTGAGCCCGATGGAGCGACTGTTTACAAGTGTCGAGGCCCGTAAAGGAGCTCCAGATGAAAACTTTTGATTTGTGTTTACCTTATTATTAAAGTTGTCCACCGATTCCTGTCTGAATGAGTGAGTTTTAGCTACTTATACAGTAAGGTAGCGTTTAAAAGAAAAATAAAACATCTGTAAAGAAACTCGAGGAGCGGAACATTTAAACCTACTGCCAACTAGCTTTATACACTAGAAGTGTTATTGCAGAGCAACATAAACAGTACACAGAAGTATAAATGCACGACTACACGCAAGGCAGTGTATAATGATAAGTAATCACTGGAAGATATTGTTTGGAATTACGCACATGCACATGAATGTCTATCTGTGTATCAGGTTAAAACATTAATATGTATGACGCAGGCAACGACATTATGTGAGAATATAATTGTTGTTGTTTTGAGATTGTAAGCAGAATGCCCTACGAGCTCTAAGAGAGTGCTGTAGCTGGCTTCTGCTGAAGAAACTGCAAACTATCTTCAGTAAACTTTATTTATTTGAATCTCTGACTCCCGCTCTTATTCATCTGAGAGACTGGTCATTTTTGGGTTATAACTGGCGATTCCCCTACACCAGTGGTTTCCAACATTTTTATGAAACGCTTGACAATTGTACCGCAGCCCAAGGGGTGCGTATATGTAGATTGCTAGGCAAACTATAACCATTTTCTCAGAGGATGACAAGCTGACAAAACATTGCTGCAACTCTGATAAAAGTTTTACTTATGGAGAAAATCAAAAAACACAGCTGTTTGTCATCGCTGAGTCTATCGAAATGTGTATTCCATACAAAATATAAAGCTGATCAGTCAGTTCTTGTCACATGACTCGCGTTGTGCTCTTTTGAAGAAGAGACTGAGGACACCTGGTAGTCACAAGCGTGTTGCACTAATTTTGCTCTTCGTTCCCTATATGCACAAGCCACACACCTCCATTAGAAATAACTAACTTGAGTGTGAAAAATATGGGACATTTCAATGGCCTCCATCATTTGCAATCTCCAGCAGTTGATCTTCTTCTTGAACAGACATGGTGGATTCACCTGATTTATTGACAAAAGGATTGCGAATCCATTCCTTAGCAGTTTGTGGGTCCTTCACTGTGCATTTTCTCCTTTGCAAAGAAACTTTCCAAAGATGTCTTACTCATTTTGCTAACTTGTTGGTTAAATTTTGGCCCTAAAGTGACCGAGATGTAATTTAGAGAACACGGTAATATTTCAAAATATTTTTTTTTTTCAAAATAAAAGATTGTTAAGGCTAAAACAATAAATAAAACGAAAATAATTTATGATTTCTTCTGCGGCCTGTTACCAACTGATCCAAGCACCGAGACCGGTCCACAGCCCGGAGGTTGGGGACCACTGCCCTAATCTATACTCTGATAAAATCATTCAAACCACTGGTCTTTAGCCATATTAGAAAAATAACACAATTCAGTTTGATGACTTCTTCTTTGATATAGTTTAATGAGAACAGTACAGAAAAAAATCTAATGGCAGAGATAGCTTCATAGGCAGTGCAACAACATATCATTATTATGTTCTGGGCATTTATGAATTCCTGGCTAGCAGACCTTTCCCAATATTAATCTATGTTTAGACATCTTATTTACACAAAAGTAGACATTTTACTTGGAATAATGTACTTACTACACTATGTATACAGTATAATTATTTCAATTTAACTGTTTAATTTAATCATTTAATTAAATAAAAAAACATCCCTTTCCCAGAAATGGGTTGCGGCTGGAAGGCCATCCGCTACATAAAAATGTGCTGCATAAGTTTATTCCGCTGTGGCGACCCCGGTTTAATAAAGGGACTATGCCGACAAGAAAATGAATGAATTAAAAAACCATCCAAATTTTAAACCATGTATATATTTCTTAAAAACACCTCAGTAAAAAAAGTGAAAAATTCATTTTATGGCATTTAGTGTACGAACTGTTTACATGACACATTGGCATTCCAGAAATACAAACGCACAAAAAACCAACAAAGCTATGCCCATAGCCTTCCAGCAGGTGACAAATAAAGATTAATGAGTAGTCTTAACTGTTTATAACTCTTCTTTTGGGCCTGTGAGAACTTCACTGTCACTGTTGTGCATCCACCATGGTTACTGCCAAAAAGTCATTATAGGGACACAACATGGTGCCATGCTTGACTGATTGATACGAGAGCAAAGCATTCAGTCACAGCAGGACAGGGTTTTAAGGGGTCTCTCTGCGCTGTCTGTCTTTTTCCTCCTTTCCTCTTTTCTAAGCAAACCTGCCTCCAGCCACATCGCCTGCTGCCCTTGCCCTCCTATTAGATGAAAAAGCGGCAGTAATTGCCTGTCATCACATACCCTGCCCTTGACCAAATGTGACCAAAAAATAAATAAATAAAGGCACTACCAGGAAGCTTCATCCCAAGAACCCATTTTTGGGGGAAGAAAATAAGTAAACGCACTCAAGAAAAAAAATAATAAAATAAATTAAAAAAAAAAAATATATATATATATATATATATATATATATATATATATATATATATATATATATATATATATATATATATATATATATATATATTTAGGCATAACAAATAAGATGTATTTATTCCAGTTGCATATAAAATCTCCATCCATTTGGATTACATACTTTTAAAATAATGTAACTAATAAACTTTATGTGATTGATATTAGTTAGTTAAACATACATGAAACAAATAAAGATTTATGTAATATCATCAATAAATCCAGTGTGTTTTAAATGCATCTAATAAATTAATTTATCTATAGTGTGAAGTATGGAGCAGCGTCAATTTTGTGTCTTTTCTTACAGCTAGATATATTTATACCATATTCATATCTTTTAACTGATTAAATCTCTCTTTTTTTCTAGTATTTGATTGTAACATATTTAGATTGATTCCAAGGATTTTGACAACATTTAGTTTTGAAATGCTGACTAATTAAATCAAAAAGTTACAAACAGTTAATGATAAAACTTCATTGTGATACTTTCTTTCATTTTTAGTACAAGTGCTTTCTTTACATTATTGTCATGGTTTTTAAAGCACAAATGGATGCTCAAACTAAAATTTTAATTTATGAACAGCCATCTTTTACAAATTATTGCTACAAAGATACATTTCTATATAACAACCACTTTGTGAATAATTATTTAAATACTGAAGGCAATGGTGAATTGATTTTTGGTCAATAGATGATGAACATTTATTTTCAAGACATTGAACTATCTGGGACTTTACACTGACTATAGTGAGAAAGACTTAAAGGGCACCTATTATGCAAAATTTCAGAAGGGATTTGGTCAGAAGTGTGTGTTGAAATTGTGTGTACATAGCCATGCTAGAATGATTAAAAAAATCCCTCTACATATTTTTTATTTTAATAAAAGTAAATCAGGATCCAAAAACAGGTGATCTTGAGACCATCCGCAATGTGATGTCACAGTGCAATTGTCTCTGCCCACTCCTACTGGCTGACAGAGGCATATGTCCTCAGTCAGGCAGAATTTGCAAAGAAACAGATTATAGGATGGATCTACTGCAAGTATCTGTCACCCAGATTCACCGCAAGAATAAGTGAGTTTACAAACTTTGTATTTTTATAGCATTTTGAAAAAAAAATGTGTGTAAATAAATGTGCCATTTTCACAGCAAATGTGGATAAAGGTAACATTGTCTTACAGAAAAGTGTTGTTGTGTGTTTATTGTAATTTCAATATGCCAAAATTAGTAGAAAATAAAATGCGAAACTTTTTATTTTTATTTTTAAAGGAAATATGATAAAAGTAGTATAAAATACATTCACCACAGCTGTATACTGTAAGTACCCAATAAGAACACTTCCATCCTACCCTGGGAATCCTGGTTTGTGGATGGTAAATCGTGTTTATTTTATACAGTAGCTAAAATCCATCTCCATATATTTTCATATATTTTCTTGTTTGGTGGGCATCTTGCCACAGGCATATGTACTAGATTTTTTGTTTTTAATCTTTCAGATGATACGTACAACTGAGGTCTTGACTCCCTGTGGTCATTAAAAATCCCATGGCACTTCCCATAATAAGTGTCCTGGCCAAATTCCCTCCACCGGCCCTTACCCATCATGGCCTCCCAATCATCCCCATCCACCAAATTGGCTCTATTACTATCTCTCCACTTTATCTATATCTTGTGTGTGGTGAGCGCATTGGCGCTGTTGTCCTGTGGCTGCCGTCGCATAATCCAAGTAGATTCTGGACACTGGTGGTGGAATGACGAGAACCCACTCATGATTGTGAAGCTCTTTGGGTTTACACCCAAATGCTCTATATACAATACACATTACTTACTTGCTTAAAATAGTGTTTAACTTCATGTTAAACTTGTGCGTGGCTCATTCATTGTTACAAAAGGCTGAAAAACAACTATACAGTTATCAAAAAAAAACTTTCAGAAACTATTTCTGACTCTCTGCTGCAGTCACTGTCTGTCATTTTGCAGTGCCTATCCAGACATCTAACATTAGAAATTCTTCCAAATCCAATCCAGCATGCCCAAACACTATCTACTTTGAGCACGGGGTGGAAATAACAGTTCAACTGTATTTAAAGGGGCATTCAAAAAACAAAAACAGATGGAATTTTTACTCTAACCCAAAAATAGCATTTTCAACAGAGTATAAAGAATGATCTGCAGTATATGTTGTGCTAATACTTTACAGTCACATTCTGGGGACACAAGATACTTATATTTTGTAAAAAGTGGCATAATAGTTACTTTTTACCTGACTCTAACTTCTAAAAGACTTCTGTTCTGTTATCTGCTATTGGTGATTATTATAGATCAAATACATTGTAAAATGTGTATGAATAACATTGTTTCTGATCTTCTTTGTCATTAGAAGCCACATAGACTGAACCATTTGGCTCAATTTGATGACTGGAGTAAGCAATGTTAGATTGTACTACCTGATGAAAATCTGGGCTGTATTAGGGAAACCTGTTCGAAAACATTCATTAATTTTACAAGTCCCTGTGGTGCCATTTGTAGAGCAGAAGAGACATGGCTCACCTTTAAACTCACTAGTGGTTTTGTTATGTAGCGTGTGATGAATGGCAATGTCAGGTACTGTAGTCACAGGAGGGTTACATGATATAAGATAAAGCATGAAAATGCACTGGTATCATATTGAATTGAAATATATGTGCGACCTTTGCATCATTAAGACGCTTGAATGTGTAGTCTGTTCATTAAGCAAATGAGTGATTGTATGCTAATGACCGCGCAAAATCCAATTTAATGGGGATCCGTCTCAATTTAATTGAGCTTGGAAAACCCGGAGAGCAGCTGTGCTGTCGTGTGTAATCCTATGTTCTTGTCACAGACAGAAATGCAAATGCTCAAATATTCTCACCCTCTTGATCTCGCTCTCGCTTTTGCGCACACACACACAAACACACAGCATTCTAAATGAGGGCATACCATACCATTTTTATAGAACGCTATTTATAATAACTAAACTGAACTTATTCAAAATGTTTTTTAATAAGGTAAAATAATTTAAAACCTATTTATGAAGATGTCCTCAGCTTTGAAAAAGCATCCCTCTGATGACATTTCTGCAAAATGGTAGCCCAATTCCAAACTTACAATGGCTGCCTTGGGCTAGGGACAAATCAGGCACAGTTGAACCAGCTAATCAGTGTCTTTCAGACTTTAAGACAAGTGTTTTGGAGCTGGTGGGATTTAACCATGCCAGAGACAGCACCATTCCCTCCTCGCCCCCACCTGCCGTAGGCTGTTCATTTCATCATTTGGCTCTCAGAAACGCGCTTACAAGTTCTCCCTTTGGGGCCAATGTGGACCCTCGAACTTCTGCCAAGTCTGCAATGAGGCAAGCTCTAAACCAGGGGTGCCCAAACGTTTTTTTATAAAGGGAAAAAACCAAACTTGATTGAGGTATGTGAGCTGAAGTTGATTATACCAACTTGTATTACATTAAATTTGCCACAGGCAATTTCCTAAATTATTTGCTAAGATTAAAAAAATAGCTACAAAACATTGCTTTAAACCAGTGGTCACCAAACTTGTTCCTGGAGGGCCGGTGTCCAGCAGATTTTAGCTCCAACCCTAATCAAACACACCTGAACAAGCTAATCAAGGTCTTACTATGTATACTTGAAACATCCAAGCAGGTGTGTTGAGGCAAGTTGGAGCTAAACCCTGCAGAGACACTGGCCCTCCAGGACATAGATTGGTGACCCCTGCTTTAAACCATATTAATTAATGATGCCGTATAATTTTTTACTTTTTATAATGAACTTATTATAATAAAAACATAAACAATCCCATTTATAACACAATGGAGTTCAATGCTGAATACACTAGTTGAGCAGCTCCTGCCTTTGGCTTAATTTGCTCTTGTGCATTGTCCCCTATATGTCAAGTGAAAGTATTTACATTTTAAAAGTCTGATTCATCTACAACGTTCAAATGAAACATTTAATTCTTGTTTGCTTTTTTTGTAGCTCCTCAATTAAACAAAGGAACAAAAGGTTATGTTAAGTTCAAAATGGTGAACTCTCTCACAGGCATTTGCCCCATCCCACTCCCTGTCATTCTCCCTTTCTTTTCAGGTGGGATGGCAGGTCAAACCAAATGTTAGCATGGGCCAACTTTAGTTTGGCCACCTCTGCTCTAAACAGAATTTTACCTGAGAGTAGAAATGGCATTATGTAGTAGAGGTTTGGACTAAGTGTAAAACCACAAGAGTTTGGGCCCCATTTTTGACTTGGCCGGTTCTGGTCACTTATAAGCACTCTCATGAAAGTTAAATGATGAAAAGGAAATTGCAGCCTAATCTCAAAAGGTAATGTAAGTATTTTACATTTTATCAATTTAGTGGCTAATTCATACAAGTTTAGTCATATGAAAATGTACGTTTTTAAAAAGAGGCGTGAAACCCAACCCCATTCTTAAACCCAAACGTCATTGGGGATTGAGCAAATCATACTAAATTGTACAAATGAGATTGTATAAATTCATACAAAGTAGCCCCTAAATCAAAAAGTTACAAATTGCTGTGAGATAACATTGGATATTGGCTTAAGGATGTAACACAAAGCCGTCCTTTAAAATACCAATACAGCAAATATACCCTGTGACCCTCCTATTGACTTACAGTACAGGTCAAAATGAGCACTGTTTGCTGAATATATATATATATTTTTTTAAAATGTGGAAACTTCCTAAAATGACCATATTTTTATATATAAAAAATTATATATTTTTTCTAGTTTTAATTCAGTTCAATTTTGACCCGCCAGCTATAAAACCATATTGACACCACAAAACCTACAGTCACACACATGCACACTACAATACACACACCCTAAAATCTGCTTTTTAAAGTAACTTTTATGAATACTATTCTGTTAAAACATTTTAAACATGCAGGTACTTTTAGCATCAGAAAATATACCCTTGTACTGTAGTCAAGAACTATAGAGTTGCCCACTGATTAAACACTGATGAAATACTGCATACTTATGAGGTAAAACCTAAACATTCACAGACTTTGTGATGAAGATGAGATTGTTTCTTCACACAAAATAGATTTGAGGATTAAAATTAAAATTAGATGCTTTATGTTAGAGGTTTAGTCAAGGTCCTTCAAGACCCAAAGGTTTTCCAGAATACTAGGACAACACAAGGGTTATGGCCCAACCCCATATCTGCCACTTCCACCCTTTCACTTCCCCCTACCCCACATCACATAAACATGTGAAAGTGTCTCAATTCTATTTTGGTTTGGGTGTTGAGGCTGTAAGGGGGAAGTGCCAGGTTCAAACAAAGATCTTTCAGGCAAACAAAGAGATTTGAGAAATTTCCCTGAAAACATCAGCTACACAGGAACATGCCTGCTCAAGTGAGCCAAAATTGGTATTAATTGTAATTTTTTCAACAAACAAGCATCTGCTTACTAACATTCATATTGCCATTTATGCTTATTGGTCATGCACTTCAAAAAATATATATTTCCTATGGTAGTCACTTATAATAACTACTGCACAAGATTCCACAAAACAAAACTAAACAAACTAAAAATGTTACATAGGGCACCCTGTCAGAAAAATCCAATAGACTGTTTACGTCACGTCTGGTATAATGTTAATGTTGATTTCTTGTGGTTACATCCATGAATAAATGCAGATCATTTTATCTGAAACAAATAAGGTGAATCTGGCAATGCAATTCAAGAATGTCTGGTAAGTTGCCCGAGAAGGTGAATGCCACATTTGAAAACAGCATAATCTATCATCTACTCTAAAGCCTATCTTATATTAAACTGAACTGCAAAACAAGCCATTTTAGCTTGCTTCTATTAAAAGTCTTTAGACTTTACTGTGGCTGTTAAATAGAAATCAAATGCAAATGTATACTGTACCAGGTAAATTACCAAGCAAGCTTACTGCATCAGAAAATGTGTGAGAAACAGGGCTGCACAATATATCGTTTTAGCATTGATATCGCAATGTGTTTGTCCGCAATAGTCACATCGCAGGATATGCAATATTGAGTTGGGATTGTTATTGATCAAAACCACCAAATTATAACCACGACAGAGTGAAAGTTCATTATTGGCATGCTTTTTAAAGGCATTTCAAGAGCATCCGAGCACAAAAAGTACAATATTTACAACTTTAATAAAGACTTATTTTGGCTTAAATATTTTTATTATTAGACATTTTAGCAGTTGTAAATACACTTTTTTAAATATAAACATAAAACTTACATTTTAAGAATTATACATTAAAAAAACAAACTGTCATAAAATTGATATTTAAAAAAAACAAATAATAATAATAAACATGCATTCTCCCAACCAACCACCCACCAGTGCTATTCAATGGTTAAAGTAGGTACTAAAGGCATAGTACATATATTAATCAAAAGTTTGTAGAAAATAAATAAAAAGACACTAATTTATTTTCAAATAACAAAACCATATTTATTAGGTGAGTATACTGATTTTTTTTTCCAAATGTAAATGTACCTGTCAGTCAGAATTTAATAGTTGGAGCTTCTTTTTTCTTCCAAAACATTAGAATAAGTTGTTGACAAGTTTTTTTTTACACAGGTACAACTGTTGTTGTACCCATGTAAGTCTCAAAAATTCTTTGGAAACTCCAAATATAATTAAGATAGGATCTGGTTCAATCGAAATGTATAATACATCTAAAAAATATATTGAAACATTTTGTTCCAGAAACTTTGCAATTTGGGACACAATGAAACAGGTTGGAATGTAAAAATTGACATTTGTCACACAATAGCGACACTGCTGGAAATATTTTATTCAATTTACACAGCCTATAAAGCACTTTAAACTGAATGAAACAATGTTTTGCATTAATGGAACATCTGTGAACCAGTTGAAGATTTTATTCCCAAATTTCACTTGGAATTTCAATAAAGAATAATTTGACTGAAATATAAATACAAGGATGACTACACAGTGTTGTTTTACATTTGACATTTAATTATTTAATTACTGTACCTAAATACTTGTTTATTATTAATTATTGTGCTTTTTTTCTTTGCTCTAATATATTTATTTTTTATACATTATTCACATCCTTAAAAAAATCACCCCATTCAGTCTAACAATTAACGATTTTCTTTCAAACAGAGCTCTTCAAGCCATCTGGTGAAATTTTGTTCATATTGCAATTTGTACAACAGTTCTGTCTGGTTCTCGAATCTGATTGGCTGATAGCAGTGTGATATTCTGCAATATCAAAACTCCTACAGCCTCCTCACTCTTCTGTATTACTCCGCCTACAAAGGGGATCAATAAAATTACTACAGTTTGACAAACATTGCGGCTGTTGGACAACATAATGTACTTTCGAGGCTTTTTTAGGCGAGGATGTAGTTGTTTGAATTGCAACTATTCAGTACCATTTACGAGATGGTGACAGAGACCACATAATAAGCCCTTAGAGGAGGAAAAACCCTGCATAATTTTAAACTACAGTTGATCAAATCATTATAAATCTGTTAAGTGACTTTCTAAGTTGATATCTCTCTTTTGTATGTTGTAGTGCTGTATTTATACCATAGTAATTTTAGTGTATTGAGGGTGAGATGGGACTCACATATTGGAAAAGTATGTATTTTGTGTTGGCCACTCGTTGTATATCCTTGAGTTACTTTTTGGTTGGCCATCTGTTTCTAGAGCGTCTTTTGTTTTCGTTACTGCAGACTAGTTAAGTAAAAAAAAGAAGAAATGCCTACAATTTTTTCCTCATCGCAAACACCACAACAGTAATCTGATAGTAATTGTGCTTTTTTTTTTTTTTTTTTTATTTATTGTGATATCCCGATTGCAAAGGAGAAATACAGGGAAATGTCTTTAGACTGGTGTTATTTCATGTTTTTATAATCTTAAAATGTGAGCAAAATCACCTGTTTTGTCATCACTTTAGACATTACGCTAGAGAATCATTCAAATACTAGCTCTAAAGTGATGTTGGTAAAATTAGCAACGGTTTCTGCTGTTCTGTTCTGACATCAGCTGAAGATGTGAATGAATGATGGAAGAAAGTAGTTCCTCCTACAAAAGTGTTTTAGACTCTCCATGTTTGATTTTCTTTTTTATATACATGATTATGCAGTCGAACTGTTGTTTAAACGCAATATCAAACTCATAGCAGTGTGATATGGCTGTATATGGTCACTGGTGGGACACTAACGCATGCCTCCAATTCCGATTTTTTGCTCATATGTGACACTGATCGGATCTGTTCTATCACCATGTAAACACGAAAAAAAAAAACGCATACATTCGGATATTCAGAGATTAGTTTCAGGTGTCCTTTATATGTGGAAATAAATCAGATATAAATCGGACATGTGACAATGTGACTATCATGTAAACAGGCAAATCGGATTTATTGAGGCATTCCGTTTTGTATGTCATTAAACTTGCGACAATGTGGTACTTCTCCGTAGTTTAATGATGTAGAAGGAAGAGCATGTGTTGAGACGGTGGCGCATTAAACAACAACAACAGAAGAAAACACGACAGGAAACAGGAAAGTGGTCAGTCACAAGAAGTGCCTTCTTGTCCTGTTGGGAGATGAGTCAGTGGAGGACAATATATCACCGCTGTCGCCACTGGCTTGCATGGTTCAGGATCTGAAAAGCTACTCATCGATGAATTTGCTCTTCAGTGTTTGAACTCTCGATAATGATTTCAAACCACACTGAATTGAGCTAAACTGAACTGAACTTAAACACTAAAACTGAACTACCCTGATCCAGTTACTATGACCATTTATGTGAAGCTGCTTTGACACAATCTACATTGTAAAAGCGCTATACAAATAAAGCTGAATTGAATTGAATTGAATATATAAAACAGAAGCGCAGGCTGCGATGACAGCCCTTTCCCTCCTTCTTTGCTTCCACCCCTAAATAACTTTAAAGTTGGGCGAACTTCACATATTTCGCAGAGCTAATAGCAAGACTATTTCTTCCATCATGGCTAGTGTGCCGCAGATGCTAGATCCTGCTTTTTACACATATGTGATGTTGTAAATTGTATGGCAAGTATAAACACATGAATCAGATATGTGTCAGTTAAAATAACGTGTAAACAGACAGGCCAAAAAAGCTGATACTGTATAGGCACCAAATCGGAAATGGCCGTCAAGACCTGACAGTGTAAACAGGGCCTAAGGCACTCAGCTTCTAGCCTCGTGCCAATGCACGCCTCCCACCAGTACCAATATAAAGTCACATCACACTTCTACTCGTGTGATATTGCTCAAATATAGCTGAAAAAAAATCAAAATGCCAAATTTTCAATATCCTGATATATTTTTCAACCAAACACTGCTGCAAACAGTATGTTTAGGTACATTCCTAATGTCCTCAAATGAATTTTTGTCAGCTTAAGTGAACTTCTGGGGACATAATTCTCCCCAAGTATAGCTAAATAAACACACATACACACACTACAAAAGACAGATAAATAGAGCAAAAAGCCATCTGCCTGACCGTTTAGAAGGGAGGCGACTTGGTTGGATCTCAACAAATCTCACAAGATGGAGAATATCATCAAAAGAACATGCAGAGATGAGAGCCCATCTGCTTCAGTCTCACAGCTCCAGAACCGGTCTCTCCTGCCAGCTCCCTCTCTATGTTGCCCTCGGCTGTTCTTTATTGAGCTCAATATACAACAATGTATCACCAGAAAAGAAGCTGATGGAGTTAACTCACAAAGGTGCTGAGCAGGTGAAGGGAAGCACTCTTATTGTCAAAAAAAAAAGCCATGGTAGTGTTTGTTCTAGCTGTGTGTGCGTGTATACGGAGTGTGGCTGTGCGCCCAGGGCAGAGGGGAGCAGGTGTAACCATTTTTGAATCAACCATTGGGATTGAAGCTAAATTACACTGGCTATTCATGTCGCATCAAGCCTTACAAAGCTCATTTCAATGTAAAATGTGTTTAATAAGTATATTGAGACCATACAATCTGTGCAAATTATTATCATATTACACTGGACAAACAGTGGTATTATTAGAAGCACTTTGGGGATTTTTCCGAAGACAGCACAGCGGCTTTTTCCATTGATTAGCTGAAATGTGCTCATAAAAGACTGAAAGGCAATAACCAAGGGCTTTCATGAATGGCTAAAAAGGGTGTTCTTAGACGGACATGCTCGTCAGTCTGTACAGTGTCATTTTCCTGTATCCAAGGTCAGCATTGATTTGTCAGTGAAAAAACAAACAAGATGCGCCTCTTCATGCCACCGCTGCTCACCTGCTGTGAAACTGAGAGCTTTGAGTTGACTTCTTTGTTCACTTTTTTGTGTGTGTGAATATGTCCTGTCTGCTACAACAGCCTCTTACATGTCTTCACGCTGCTTCATTGGTCCTCTCTCCTCCCCATGGGTCTCATTTGAGGAAGCTGCCTGCAATTGGAAAGATGTGCGCAACCAAACCGTTTGATAGGGCTGAACTAGCAGGGATCCAGTGGTCCTGTGGGCTTTCATCTGCCGAATAACATCCAGGCCGCAATACTTTAACAACCAGCTTGAGCCTTTACTTCCTCTTACACTTGCATGTTAAACTGCTGCTTTGAGCTTTTGGTGACATTTAATGGCTAAAAGAAACCCAGTAGCACCCACAACACCAGATGTCTGCTGCTTTTGGGATGTGTCTGCAAAATGCATTATGGATGTCACTGCAGCTATATGTTCGAATTTCATGCGCTAATCCATTTTTAGTGGCTATATGTGAAGATTTAAAAGTATTACGTTGCTTTCATGATGATCTTAAAGGGTTACTTCACCCAAAAACGTAAATTCTGTTATCAATTACTCATTTAAAGGCATTTTTACAGTTTACAGTTTTTTATTGGTCATGTGATGACAGTTAAACTGCTTTTTAAAATGTTTTTAGTTACTTTTCTGGACTTTGAGCGTCTCATGATCATTGCATAGATAATTAGAGAGCTCTTGGGTTTCATTTAGAATATCTCAACTTATTTTCTCAAGATGAACAAAGGTCACTAGGAATTAGGGTGGAATTGTGTAAGGCAGTCGTTCTCAAACTTTTTTCACCAAGTACCACCTCAGGAAAAAAATAGTCTCTCCAAGCACCACCATAATGACAAGTATTAAAATAAAGTACTGTAGTTGGCCATATTAAGCAGCTGCAGCACTGCACAGTTCGAAAATGAAGCAGAGTCATATTCATTTTTCTACAATTTCTTATAAATTTGAATATATTTGTTGCCTTCACATGACATATTTGTAAAACATTTTGAAATCTAAACATTAACTTGAAGGTAGATTGCTAGGGAAACCGTTTTTCTCAGAGGATGTCAAGCTGACAAAACATTGCTGCACTCTGATACAAGTTTTATTTATGGAGAAAATTAAAAAGCACTGCAGTGTTTGGGTGTTCTGTGTTTGTCAGAGATAATTAGTTTAATGAAATTATATTCTATACAAAATATGAATCTGATCAGTCGGTTCTTTTCATGTGACTCACAGTGCGCCATTCTGTCAAGTTAAGATGTTTTCAACTGTGCAACCCTGGAATATGCAAGCACGTCGTGCTGCTTGCGCCTTCATTTTAAATTACGAAATTGTGCATGGAAATGAACAGCCGCCATCATTTACGATCAACAGCAGTTGATCTTCTTGCACATACATGCTGGATTTACCTGGTTTGTTGACAATTGGGTTGGGGATCCATTTGTTGGCAGTTCTTACTCATTTTGCTAGACTGTGGGTTAAATTTTAACTGAGATGTAACAAGAGAATACGGTCATTTTTCAAAATAAAAGATCGTTCAGACTAATAAATAAATAAAAGTGAAATGATTAATTATCTTTTGTGCAGCCCGGTACCAATTGATCTACAGATCGGTGCTGGTCTGTGGACAGAGGGTTGGAGACCACTTCACTAGCGCATATCTGCTCTGCAAGCGCCACGCGCCACGTTTTCTAGTTCTGCGGTAACATTTACATTTACATTTAGTCATTTAGCAGACGCTTTTATCCAAAGCGACTTACAAATGAGGACAAGGAAGCAATTTACACAACCAAGAGCAACAATGAATAAGTACTAAAGGCAAGTTTCAGGTCTGTAAAGTCTAAGAAGGGAAGTGTTAGTAGTGTTTTTTTTTTTTTTTTTTTTTTGTACAATTAGTGTGATATTCAAAGAGGCAATTGCAGCTTAGGAAGTGAAGTGGAGACTAAATAGTTGAGTTTTTAGTCGTTTCTTGAAAATAGCGAGTGACTCTGCTGTTCTGATGCAGTTAGGGAGTTCATTCCACCAACTGGGCAGATTGAGCGTGAGCGTTCGCGAAAGTGATTTTTTCCCTCTTTGGGATGGAACCACGAGGCGACGTTCATTCACAGAACGCAAGTTTCTGGAGGGCACATAGATCTGCAGAAGTGAGTGCAGATAAGAAGGTGCTAGGCCAGAAGTCACTTTGTAGGCAAACATCAGAGTTTTGAATTTGATGCGAGCAGCAACTGGCAGCCAGTGCAAACGGACTAGCAGTGGAGTGACATGTGCTCGTTTAGGTTCATTGAAGACAACTCGTGCTGCTGCATTCTGGAGCAGTTGAAGAGGCTTGATAGAGTTAGCTGGAAGCCCAGCTAGTAGAGAGTTGCAGTAATCCAGTTTGGAGAGAACAAGAGCTTGAACAAGGAGTTGAGCTGCATGTTCAGATAAGAAGGGTCGGATCTTTCTGATGTTATAGAGTGCAAATCTGCACGATCGAGCAGTTCTAGAAATGTGGTCAGAGAAGTTTAGTTGGTCATCAATCGTTACTCCAAGGCTTTTCACCATTTTGGATGCAGTAATGGTTGCCCCATCCATCTGGATTGAAAAGTTATGGTGTAGAGTCGGGTTGGCAGAAACTACAAGCATTTCCGTTTTTGCGAGGTTCAGCTGAAGATGATGATCTTTCATCCAGTGTGAAATATCCAACAGGCAGGCTGAGATACGAGCTGGAACCGAGGGATCATCAGGATGAAAAGAGAGGTATAGCTGGGTGTCATCAGCATAGCAGTGGTAGGAGAATCCATGTCTCTGGATGACTGGTCCTAGAGATGATGTGTAGATGGAGAAGAGAAGTGGCCCAAGAACAGAGCCTTGAGGTACCCCAGTGTTTAGATGCTGTAGGTTGGACACCTCTCCCCTCCAAGACACCCTGAATGACCTGTCAGAGAGGTAAGATCTAAACCATTGTATAACAGTGCCCGCAACGCCCAGTGACTCAAGCGTAGATAGCAGGATCTGGTGGTTGACAGTGTCAAAAGCAGCTGACAAGTCCAGCAAAATGAGGACTGATGATTTAGAGTCTGCTTTAGCCAGTCTGAGATCCTCCACGACCGAGAGCAGGGCAGTCTCAGTTGAGTGGCCTTTCTTAAAGCCGGATTGCTTGTTGTCCATGAGATTGTTTTGAGTAAGAAAGTCCAGGACTTGATTGAACACTACTTTCTCCAGAATCTTGGCCATGAATGGAAGCAGGGATACTGGTCTGTAGTTTTCAAGTAGCGTATGGTCCAGGTTGGGTTTCTTTAGCAGTGGGGTTACCCTAGCCTGCTTAAATGTAGTGGGGAATAAACCAGAGTCAAGAGATGTGTTAATTATGTGAGTCAGTGTTGGTATGACTGCAGGAGAGATGGCTTGCAAGAGATGAGAGGGAATGGGATCGAGTGGACAGGTGGTTGCATGGCTAGATAGCACAAGTTTGGACACCTCAGACTCAGAGAGCTGAGAAAAGGAGGTGAGTGTGTGTGGTGTTGGTGTTGTATCTTGCGTGTTTGTTGTAGGTGCAGCAAATTGAGCACTGATTTTTGCAGTTTTGGTGCAGAAGAATGTAGCAAAGTCATCAGTAGTAAGTGTGGAGGATGCGGGTGGAGGAGGAGGATAGAGGAGGGAGGAAAATGTTTTAAAAAGTAGGCGAGGATTAGTGGCATTGTTGATTTTCAGACGGTAATACGTCTGCTTTGCAGAAGTAACCTCAGCTGAGAAAGAGGACAGAAGAGTTTGGTATGTTAAGAGGTGTGCAGGATTTTTAGTTTTCCGCCAAATTCTCTCTGCAGCCCGAAGTTTTGAGCGATGCTCACGGAGAGCATCCGAGAGCCAGGGTGCAGGAGGACTGGCACGGGCTGGCCTGGATGCAAGAGGACATAATCGGTCTAGACATGATGCTAGTGTGGAGCAGAGTGTATTAGTGGCACTGTTCGAATCAAGTGCAGTGAGTTTGCGAGATGGAGGAAGAGAGTCTGAAACAATGGTGGATAGTCTATTGGGTGAGAGAGATCGTAGGTTTCTGCGAAAGGTAACCAGTGTTGGAGTGTGTGGCGGCTCAGGAGTAATGTGGATGTTGAGAGACAGAAGGAAATGATCAGATATTTGTAGTGGAGTTACTATTGTTTGATCAGTGAAGCAGTGTCGTGTGTAAATAAGGTCTAGCTGATTACCTGATTTGTGGGTAGCAGAAGTAGGTGCTCTTTTTAGGTCAAAAGAGGCAAGCAGAGTCTGAAAGTCTGCAGCTTGCGGTTTGTCAACGTAAATGTTGAAGTCACCTAGCACCAATAAGGGAGTGGCAAAATTAGAAAAAGATGAGAGAAGAACATCCAGTTCATCTAGGAAGTGACCTAATTTACCTGGTGGGCGGTAGATGACAACCACATTTATGTAGAAGGGGTGGATAATGGTGACTGCATGGAATTCAAAGGAGCTGATTGTTGGCAGGGACGGTATCAGAGTAAATTTCCATTCTTTGGAAATTAGTAGTCCAGTCCCACCCCCTCTCCCTGTCTGACGAGGAGTGTGGGAAAAAGAGAAATTAGCAGAAAGAGTAGCATGTGTAGCAGTGTCCTCCGGCCTCAACCAGGTCTCAGTTAGAGCCATGAGATTATAGTCAGAATATGTAGCTATGGAGGTAATAAAATCAGCCTTGTTAACAGCTGATTGACAATTCCAGAGGCCCACGGAGAGAGAGAGTTGTGAAATAGTAGATACATGTATTGAACGAAGGTTGTGAGGATTACGCCTGCAGCGTACCTCCCGTGTTTTGCGAGTGTTAGTAACAACAGGAATTAGAAAACACATAATAAAAGTGCACTGACAACAAAAAAAAAAATAAGTGTAAAGTAAAACAACAAAGTAAATTACTCAAGTGCTTTGTCGGTGTCTTTGCTCGGTGGAGTCGCGCAGGTAGAGTCGATGGTCTTTACCCTCGTCGGTCTTCACACGAGGCGGTCTTCACACGAGGCTGCCGCGACCGCTGCCGCGGTGAACTAGTTGTTTATATAACCCCTAAAGCACTAGCTGATTGAATTCAGCTGGACACGCCTCGAGAGTCAAAACAAGGGCCGAAACTGAGGCGGACGACGCGAACCGCGTCTGCGTTCGCTACACAAGCTCTTATAGTAACCAAGGAAACAGTGGCTAAACAACTTCTAGTATTATACACAACTGAAAGCAAGTTTAAATGTCCTACAACTTTACACAAACAGCTGGAAACAAGTCCTCAAACCATACACAACAACTGAAACAAATCTTAAATGTACTTACAGGCTGCTGTTCTAGATGCTGCTAAAGTGCTTCTCCTGCCGACTAATGCTACCGTGCTCACTATATAGTGGTTACCTGGCGTTTGGACACGCCTCCCGAGTCAAAACAAGGGCCGAAACTGAGGCGGACGACGCGAACCGCGTCTGCGTTCGCTACACAAGCTCTTATAGTAACCAAGGAAACAGTGGCTAAACAACTTCTAGTATTATACACAACTGAAAGCAAGTTTAAATGTCCTACAACTTTACACAAACAGCTGGAAACAAGTCCTCAAACCATACACAACAACTGAAACAAATCTTAAATGTACTTACAGGCTGCTGTTCTAGATGCTGCTAAAGTGCTTCTCCTGCCGACTAATGCTACCGTGCTCACTATATAGTGGTTACCTGGCGTTTGGACACGCCTCCCGAGTCAAAACAAGGGCCGAAACTGAGGCGGACGACGCGAACCGCGTCTGCGTTCGCTACACAAGCTCTTATAATTTAAGATTATAAGATAATTCAATTGATTTTTAGCAGCTGATGACACGATGCACTAAAGTAAACATTCTAAGCACAGCGCGATGAACAGCCAATGCTGATCACATCGTTGTTATCATAAGCATCAAATGATTAAAATTGCATACATTTTTTCTTTCATTACTCAGCTATTCCTCCGCATACCACTAGAAGTAAACCCGCGTACCACTAGTGGTACTTGTACCACTCTTTGAGAACCACTGGTGTAAGGGATTTGTAAAAGATTGAGTGTTTTCAAACAGGTTTCCTCACTGCAGTCCTGATTGTCATAGCACAGCATACAGGTACAGTGTTAGGAAGATGAAGGTGATTTACCCCATCTCCCACATTCAAAAGTTCACACTTATGATTGATTATAAAGATTGTTTGGCATGCTGTCCCGGAAGAGCTCAAAAAATCCTCCAGCCCCGGCCTCCCTCCCATTTTAGGGAGTTTAAGCTAAGGTAGAACTTGAGAACACCCTTGCTGTAGAAACTAATGAACATGTCTTAGAGCATGTGCTGATTTGAAATCATCAATTAACTTAAGTTGCATGTTTTTAGATGGGGGGAGGAAACTGGGGGACTTGGGAGAAACCCATGTGAGCAAGGGGAGAACGTGCAAACTCCACACAGAAACATCTGCTGATTTTGTTAATGACCAGAACCAAAGACGTTCTGGTTGTTAAGCAACAGTGCTAACCATTTAGGTGGGCCACCGTGCCACTCATTGAGGAAAGGAGGAGTAGAGGTGGAAGGGGGGATTCTTCTAAACGAAGATGTCTTTGGTATAAAAACCTAGGGCACTTATAGTGGCCTAGGAATCATCTGATTGGTCAATAATAAATTGGATAATGTGGGGCAGCTGCAAGCAATCATGACCACATAATCCTCTTGAAATCAATTTATAAATAAACTTCACTAAAACAAAATACTAATTTGTAATGTGTGGTTCATTCTGCTGTGGCAACCCCTAATAAATCAGGGATTAAGCTGAAGAAGCAGTTTTTGAAGTCATTTGAATAGAGTTAAGCATTGTTTTAACGTTCTGCTACTCTAAATAAAATATAATGTTGTTTATGTGCTGGTGAATCCAAGAAAAAAACTATTTCCCAAGTTACAGACGGAATTAAGATGCAAGTGCTGAAGCAGATGTCCACATATAGTAGGCAAGCTGAAATTTGGGCAGAATTTGAACAAAACAAAACTGAACCATGAGCTCATGGCAGAAAGAAAAGTTTTGTAGCATATATCTTTTGTGAATGGGCACTTTGTGTTTCATTGAGCACATTAAAACATATCCAAATTCATCAATTCACAGCTTTCATCTGGAGAGTACTGTGAATGTGCAAAAGCAATTTTTAGCTAAGCCGCATTTTGAACAGATTAAAAAGTGGAGAGACGGCTCTCTTTTCTTTAAAATTGAAGTGTGCAATTTCTAGGATGTTTAAAAAAAGGCTTTCCTGTCCTGGCCTCATATGCAAATATGGCTATAAGACATTTAAGACTATAATTTTTTTTAATTATCACTCTGTGTTTGTGTGAGCATCAGCCTGACAAAGAAAAGTTGGCTTACCTAAGAGCAGCAGTGCATGCCGACATGTTCAGTGGTTTCTGATATTTTTTTACTAGATTTTCTCTAATTTGGCCCACATGTTTTTTTTAAATCATCACCTATATAAAGCTATTAACCAAACCACCCACAGGTAAATAACAACATTACAACCCTTACAAATTACATAATCTAATTAAAAATGATGAAGAAATGGGAAAGTTGCTTCAAAGATTTGTGTATGATTCAAAGACAAGTCATCCACATTTGGTTTATGCATCAAGTTTAATTTACGTTAGAGAGATGATGCTTGATAAGGTAAATTCTTGATTGGCATGCAGTCCATGGAGAGAGCCTTGAGCATGGAGGATCCTCAAGCCTGGGGCTCCCTCCCGTTTAGTCGTGAGAAAGAGGAATCTGAGCTCTTATAGGGCTGCACGATTCTGGCTAAAATGAGAATCATATTTTTTTTTTCCTTAAAATCAAATGATGAGTTTTTCATGATTCTGTAAATGTAAAATAAAGATTAATTTTAGGACGCTATTATTGTTGTTATTTCTTAAACATATGATTGAAAACAATAATAATATTAGGCCTATATGTAGGTCTACTGTTGGTTAAAGTGCTAAATTTTGTATACGCTTGAAATGGTGGACTTGAATAGACTTTTAATTTGTCCTGGTCGTTAATGCACAGGAATGCGATGACATCAGAATACAACTATTCACAATTCTAAAGTTAAATTATTATGTTTGAGACATATGCTTGCCTTTTTTTACTAGTAAAATGAAACATTTGTTATAATCAGAAGAAGGTCGCTGGTGCGAACCTCGGCTCAGCTGACGTTTCTGTGTGGAGTTTGCATGTTCTCCCTGCGTTCGCGTGGGTTTCCTCAGGGTGCTCTGGTTTCCCCCACAGTCCAAAGACATGCTGCACTGGTGAATTGGGTCGGCTAAATTGTCCGTAGTGTATGAGTGTGTGCGTGTGGATGTTTCCCAGAGATGGGTTGCGGCTGGAAGTGCATCCGCTGCATAAAAACGTGCTGGATAAGTTCGTGGTTCATTCCACTGTGGCGATTAATAAAGGGACTAAGCCGACAAGGAAATGAATGAATGAAGAATATATAGGCTAGAGTAGTTATACTGACACTGTTAAACATGTATTCTTATGCACAACACTCTGTGTTCGCTGTGAAAGAAAAAACATCTCAAACACTTGTCGTAATCATAACTAAAATGCGATATGATTATTTAAATAAGGTGCAAACATACATGCAAATCATACTTCCTGCATGGCTCCCAAATGATTGCTCTGGTCAACAAACTGAACATTATTTACAACTTTATTACCTGTTAATCATGGTCTATGCAGGTTCTGTTCACTACAGTAGACAACATTCGGGGCTGTGCTTGTGTCCTCTTAGTAGTAAACAAAGTGCGTCAGCTCACGTGCAATGTCAGAGCTCACGAATATGTCATTACATGAAGACAGAAATTACATTTTTGGGTGAATTACACCTTTATAAATACAGTATGCTGACCATTTGGAGGGGTCCATGTTGCTGAGTAATACAAAACAATGTAAAGACTTGTGCGACTGCCTTTATGCTTCTCTCCTGAATGTGAAAATATAATTTTCTGAATCGTAGAAATGCTAGATTAAGATCATGTGGGGGGTCGAATCAAGATCATGATCTTTTTTTGATTAATCGTGCAGCCCTACTCAGGTAGGTCTTAAGTACTGCCCTGGATTATGCTAGGAAAGAGGGGAAGGAGTCAGGGTGGAAAGGGGTATTCTTCAAGAAGAAGATGGCTGAATTAGTATATCATGTTATTGCTAATGCAGGACCAGCTGTGGACAATCATAAGCACGTGATCCTTTTGAAATTAGTTTATACATAAACTTCACAAAGTGATTTTATATAAAAAACACAAATTTTTGTTATGAAAATCAAGTTCTCACAGGCTGATAAGTCCCTCCTATTTAAGCTGCTTCCAACTCAGGTGATTGGTTGCCGTCAACTAAGCAGCCAATGAGCTTGCTCCTTAGCATTTAAAAATCTTAAGTGGTGTTTGCTTTACCAATCTGTAGCTTGTTTTTAGAAACCTTCCTCCAAAACAGGCTCCACCTGTGTTTAGATCCGCTATGGGGGTTACATGTTTGCAGCAGCAGTGTGTTAAATTCTTAGAGCTCTTCTGTGAATTTGCTGGCAGTAGCAAGTCTCATTACTTGCTCTGCATTAATAGTCAAAGCAGCAGCAGTGTAGCAGATCTCTGCCACGAAGACCAAACACATTTTCATATGCATATTCATTACTATACAAAGTGTTATGATATAAATATAGGAATGTTGTTTACTTGCTGTGTTGCAATTGTATGTTTTGCTGTATAAAAAGGACTTACTGTTAAAGTCGTAAATAGTCATGGTTATGTTTTTTTGCAATACTTTCATCTCAAATATGCAGTTTGTTAGAGATCACTCAGTGTAACAGGATCAATAAGTCATTCAATAGTCTTTGAAATCATAAAACGGCATCTGAAGATTGTGTGATGCTGTGGCAAAGTGAATTTATTGCCCTTAAATATTTGATAAATTCACCTTTTCAAACCCAAGTTATACAGTAAATGCTGACCTAGTATAGCTGGAGCTTCACTCTTACCAAAGAGAAAAGGTTTTCGAGAGAATATCAGGTTTCAGAATAGCTTCTAAAACTTCCACTGTTCTGAACACAGAGTCGAAAAAAACATGTAGTGATGACGTTCATCTATTAAGTATCACCATTTAACAATCTTATAGCTCACAGCAGGTCTGTATTTAAAGATTTCTAAGTCATTAAGCATCAATTCTCCTATGGAGAAAATAGATGGGATTTTCACTTCTAAAACCCCACCGATACTCTCTAAGGCATGATTATATATTTTGTAGACATTGGTCCCCCATTGAGCAGAAAGTAGGAGTGTTCAGGAAATGGATTTTGAAGCTTTAGGGTGCTGGTAATGGCACTGAAATTGCACATTCCTTTTCTATACACTATTAAGCGCTTATATACACATTTTTAAAAAGTTTCCTTCATGCTAATATATCAATCAAAGACGTACAGTCTCCCTACTTATTACAGCTTGACATGTTCTATGAAGTCCTTCTGATATACTTATTAGAGAGAATTAAATCAAAATCATTTCCTTTTGAGTGTGCCCTAAAAATGGACCTCATTACATCTTGACATGCAGTTTTGCTCGGTTTAAGCTTTAACCCCCTCACACCAATAACTCTCTCTTCAAGATCACAGCGTCCTGATCCTCCAGAGACTAACCAGCACAGCGACATCCATCTGAAATCTGTGAAGCGCAAACAGTCTTTGGCCAGTTGACACAACATCAGAATATCTCTGCGGGATTACTGTGATTGTATTCAGAAACGGATCAGACACCGAGCGGTGATAATCTCCTGCTTTTGACAGAAATAAGATTGTGTCACAGCGTTAAATCAGGGTGATGCATTTGAAGGGTAACAGTAAAGCCGAGTTAGTGCGAAGGCGGTCTAGTTCACTACAACTCTAAAGCTGATATATTTTTAATAGTAGACAGATTTAGTTCAGTTAGAAGGCCATTTGTGACCCTGGACCACAAAACCAGTCAAACACTGTAAAAATGCTGGGTTCCAGACAATTCCTTCATGTTGTCCCAACTCAAATTGATTAAGTTAACTTAATAATTCGTACAAATATAAGTGGTTGAACATAAAACTATTAAGAAGTTGTGAAATATATTGAAGATGCACTTAACTGTTCAGTTCTGGTATGCAGAGAAGGGTTGCAGAAAGAGGAAGTATGTTTGGGTGCAACAGCCAAAGGACTGCAGAATGACTTATATGTGACGTTACACCAAAACTCCAACTGCTAATATCAGTTGTATGCTGGAGTCAGAGAAATGTAAATTAGTTGTAAACCTCCTGAATGTATTTATTTTGTTGCATTGGGGAAACGAAACACAGAGCTCTGTCCTTGAATTATTCATTTGCATTTAATAAATTACTGATATTTTTGACATTAAAGAAAAACACTCTCCTGACCTTTTTTATTGAATATGCATGGAATTGGCTAGAAATTCCAACAATATTAACATAATTAAATTAATAAAATAATCAGCAAATGAGAAATAAATGACAGAAAAAGGAAATAAAAGCATACAATATCTCTAAAAATTATAATATAAGACAATTGTATTGATTAACTATTACTAATGATGTACCTAAATTTTGTAGCCAGTTTAGATTTTGCGGTCATTTTGTCCTCTAATGTTACAGTAACGTTTGGTTGTGTAGTTTAGATTTTAAAAATGTATTATTTAATGTTTCTCTCTTTCGCACGTGCAGTCAGTTGCGAAGCCAGGTGAAAGTAGGCTTAAGAAAAAAAGGTGATTCAAATACGCATAAGAGCTTTAGAAAGCAAAAGCAAAAGCCCAATCCCAGACATTTTACGAGATTTAGAACCTGGGCAAGAAAAATGTTCCCAAAAAAAACATGTGAGACTGTCTGTGGGAGTATTGACAGATCACGCACACACAGAACAGGTAAACGAGAGAGGATTTTCAACTACTTTTCCACTACAATCGATCACTGAAATTTGGCTACTGGGCGGATACAAAAATTTAAAGGATGTTGATAAAAAAAAAAAGAAATGATGTTTAATTTTTAATTTTTATTTTTTAAAGTGTCACTAAATATATAATGGCCGTTATTACCTGGGTACATGTATAGGAGGCACTGTATTATCCGAAAACTAAATAAATAAGCTTTCAGTTGATGTATTTATGTTAGGACAGGAAAATATTTTACCAAAAAAAAAAATCCAAATACTAAGAAAATTGCCTTTAAAGTTGTTTGCATGAAGTACTTTGCAAGGCATATTACTAATTGAAAACTAGTTGATATATTTACAGTAGGAACTTTACATTTCACAAAATCTTTATTTTTGACCAAAAAAAAAAAATTTTTTTTTGCCTTATTTTAATAAGAAATGTTTTACATGTGTAATTTTATATATATTTTTTGTGACGGCGGCGCGTTGGCACAGTAGGTGGTGCTGTCACCTCACAGCAAAAAAGGCCGCTGGTTCAAGCCTCGGCTGGGTCTGTTGGCGTTTCTGTGTGGAATTTGCATGTTCTTTCCGTATTCGCTGGGTTTCCTCCGGGTGCTCCAATTTCCCCCAAAGTTCAAAGACATGCGGTACAGGTGAATTGGGCAGGCTAAATTGCCTGTAGTGTATGAGTGTAAATGAGTGTGTATGGATGTTTCCCAGAGATGGGTTGCAGTTGGAAGGGCATCCGCTGCATAAAAAACATGTGCTCGATCTGATGCTACGCCTCCTTTTTAAAAATATGAATTTCTATATGACTGACCTAATTAGCCACTAAACTGACTGAAAGTAAAACAGTTACGTTTTCTTTATTAGTCTAATCTTCCATTATATAGAAACAGTCTGTAAGGAAATACCATTTAAGCAATTTAATAATTTGATGAGGTAAGTTTATCTTTGTCATCTGATACCCTAAGGTTCAGCGTTGTTAATTACCATTCAAGAACTCAACATGTAAATTTAATGTAACTTTATATAAACTAATTGCTGAAGTTTTAGGAAAAGTAGCAGAGAACTCAAAGGTGCGAATGTTGATGCAAGCAAAGCAGTTTGGTCTTAATTAGATGTACTTTTACAGATTTGACACACAGCAAATATACTGTGCTTAGGCAACAAAACATAATGGAGAATGAATGTTAAAGACTGCGGGGAATGATGATTTTTGGAAAAACAAGAAAGATGAGACCAAACCCAGACAAAAAGAGCTGACAGCACACAAAATAAAGTGTTCGGAGCAACTCTTTAGCATTTTGTCCATTATTTAGGATCTCCAAGCATCCTTCCTCTCAATCTCACATTCAACTCCAAAGATTCATTGTGAAAACGATTTAGAAAAACTCGTCTGTTCAGTATTCAGCCCTCCACATTCACACACTCGCACCTCATATATTCTCCCTTTTTAAATGATTAGTCAGGTGGGCCGGGATTTGAGTGTGAAGGGAGCAGAGGGGAAATGTAGCGCCAAGCACTGTGTCATGAGTTTTATTGCACATCCACCTCATTAAATTCACTCAGCTGACCTGCAACTTCAGCTGTCTGTGCTGAAAACACACATCTTCTTTCCTCAACTAGAGCCCAACCGGTATCAAACCCACAACTGCTGACAAACAAGAAACCCTATGAACATTTCAACAAGCGCCCATTCTTAATTAGCAAGCGATGCGCATCCAATTGGACCAAACTTCAAAGCGGCTGCTGATGATTAAAGAAGAGAAAGATTTAGAACAAATATGACAGATATTCAGACAACACCACAAGAATGCTGATATAACTGAACTATTATCTGTGACTGTGTTATTCATCATACATCAAAACATACTGAAAAATGGCTATTTTTAAAGTTTTGTTTTGTACACTCTCAAAAATAAAGGTACGTGATCTGTCACTGGGGTGGTACCTTTTCGAAAGGTACAAATTTGTACCATATTAATACTTCAAGGGTACATATAAGCACCTAAAAAAGTACAAAAGTACATTTTTAAGGGACTAATATATACATTTGAGGTACCAATATGAACCCTTCAAATATGTGTAGCTTTTAAAAAAAGGTACCACCCCAGTGACAGCTTGCGTACCTTTAATTCTGAGTGTAATTAATTATATTAACAAACAAATATAAACACAATCGCATGGTTTTTTACTTATTAACTGTTTACCATTAAGTTTTAACTTCAATCTGGTCTCTCAACTTGAATTTGTTTTGATGAATTAGTGACCAGTGTGTACGAAAAGCATAGCATCTTTCTCATGAACATAACCATCATTGGAGCTTATACAGTGTATTAAATAATATGTATAATTATTAGCTAAATGTAAAATGCAGTCTGGGTCAGTTAGCATTTCTTTGTGGAGTTTGCATGTTCTCCCTTGTTTGCGTATGTTTCCTCCATGTGTTCTTGTTTCCCACACAGTCCAAAGACATGCACTATTTTTGAATTGGGTAAGCTAAATTGACCTTAGTGTATGAGTGTGAATGAGCGTGTATGAATGTTTTCAAGTACAGGGTTGCAGCTGGAAGGGCATCCATTGTGTAAAACATATGCTGCAAAAGTTGGCGGTTCATTTTGCTGTGGTGACGCCTGATTAAGAAATGGACTAGGCCAAAGGAAAAATGAATGAATGAATGGTTTTTTGCAATTGTTGGACAGGAGGCTATATAATGTGTATTAGTTTTGATCATTGTTAATTTAACCTAATTTTAAATTTGTTAAGCCTTTAAACTGCACTTTAAGAAAACAAAACAAATGCAAAATACTGTAACTATAACATTTTCTGTATTTTGTGTTTTCTATTTAGTTACAGTTGTGAAGTGCATTATTGGATGTGGATCTCTGCTCTGTTTACTTTTGATGTTGAAAATTCAACTCTGCAGTTTAACAAAGTGAGTTTTATTGACATAGTTGTTTAAGACAACATATTGTTTAAGACAACATATTGTTTAAGAAATAATATATAGAGAACTAACTAGGAAAAATAACAGAAAATGTATTGCCAGCTTATTACCAGGTTTTTATTTTAAAACTATTCAAAATGTTCATAAAAGTCACTTTTTCATTTTCTTTCAAGGTTAAAAGCTATTAAAAGAAACACCATGGTCTCACATTGCAATTTAAAAGCTTAAATAAGTGGAAAACAGTGTAGTAAAACATTATGCTTTGCAATAATGACAACATTAATTATTATAAATCAGTTATTAAAACTATGTTGAAAAATGCGTTGAAAAACAGCATTTGCTAATCATTTTAATCAAATTTAAATTTCATAGAAAGGCTAATCATTTTGACTTGTATTTTAAAAATTGCAGAAAGAAAAGGCTGTTCTGACACTCTCCAAATAGGATTAAATGACAGTCACCAATATTTGTTTTAATACACATTAAAAGCATTGCAAATAAATATGCCTTCCTTTCAACGTGGCATCCTTGCCTCAAATTCATGCAAATGGTAATGCTAGAGCAGGCCTGTAGTCAGCCTAATAAATGAGATGGGTCTTTTTTCCTCAAAATGTGGACCTTTTGCAGATATTCGAGGTTCAAATACAGCATTAATATGTGCTGGATTAGCTTGTCGGATGAATATCATTACCACACTTTTTGATACTTCTTACATTTTTATCATTTGTACTTTTCTACATTTTAAGTGCTTATACTATTTGTTTACAAAACATTGTTTATCTACAATTGTGCATTTAAACTAAGTAATATATATATATATATATATATATATATATATATATATATATATATATATATATATATATATATATATATGTATATATATATAATGTAATGAGATTAGATTTTAGGAAATATGAAAAATAATTATTTTTAAATGCTAATTTTAATTAAAATAATGTTTTAAATTGTTTTAAATTAAAAACTGTAGCCTATAGGCAAATAATAAACAGGCCAGCTCATTCACTCAGTCAGAATTTGTCCATTTAAATAATAAAAGCCTTCTTTTATTGGTTATTATTGGTTATTCTTCTTAAAGCCTTCTTCTTTTGGTTATTTAAAAATATAGGAGCCAAATTCTGGACTTTGTCAGAAGGGACAAAGTCTTTCGAACCACCCAAGCCACCCCTCCCCCTTGGCTACGAGCCTGTATAAGGTTTTGTAAGAAACTGCAAAACTATTAAAAGAGGGCTTAGTGTTTTTATAGCTTTAGAAAGAAAGAAAAACCTTTCATTGCATTAGAGAATTAAAAACTATGGATTTTTTATACAACATTTTAAATGTCCAACTAGCATTAGACGTAACGACCTAGATAGAGCAGTATAAACGTTCAGATTCAAGGCATGGGTAAGCTTCTGAAGTGTTGTTTGTGGAGAAAGTGATTTTTGGGGGGAATAAGACTTCAAGAGACACATTGAGGCAGAAATGAGAGAGGAGAGACAGTGATCATCCATCACTCACTCTTTCACTGTTGATTAGGGCTCTTGCTGAAACAGAGGGATTAACAGTGACAGTTCAAATAGGCTTGTGTCCACTGTCTCTGGAGCTTTGCAGATGTTCGACAGGATTCAAGAGAGCAAACAGCAGAGACAATTTGTGTCTGTCCCATGGGAAAGTTTACTGATTAGAGTTGGATTTACCATTGCTTGGAGAGAATAGAACAGTTTGCTGATGCAAATCTGCAAGGCAATGAGTCAGAAGCAAATACTTACTCTTTTCCAGCCACACTTTGAAATGAACTCAAATGATCATGTATTATCATAACTTGTGTTGCATTATTGTTTTCATGCATTCTTTTATGTTAATAAATGTTAGCATGTAAAACTATTTCATTTATTTATTTTTCTTCAGCTTAGTCTCTATTTTAGAGGTCGCCACAGCGGGATAAACCACTAACTATTTCAGCATATGTTTTACGCAGTGGATGCCCTTCCAGCTGCAACCCAGTATTGGGAAACACCCATATGCACTTGTCTCACACACACACACACACACACACACACACACACACACACACACACACACACACACACACACACAGGCCAATTTTGTTTTCCCAATTCACCCATAGCACACGTCTTTGGATTTTGGATTTTGTGGGGCAAAACGGAGCATTCGGAGGAAACCCAAGCAAATATAAGGAGAACATGCAAACTCCACACAGAAATGCGAAATGGCCCTGCCGGGACTCGAACCAGCAACCTTCTTGCTGAGCCACCATGATACCTGTAAAACTATTTCTACTGTGAACATTTAAAGCATATGTATATATATATATATATATATATATATATATATATATATATATATATATATATATATATATATATATATATATATCCATATATGTTATATGTAACTTATGTAAATATACTGTACATACATTTGCATATGTAAATATGTTTAAAATGTATAATGTTTGTTTTGTAAAAACAATTTTTTGTTGGTTGTGGTGGGATGTTGTGTAGACGAAAGTAATAAAGTGTAAAGGAAAAGTGCGGAGCGGAGTTGAGGTGGGGAGAGTCGCGGATGAAAGTGAAGAGTGGGGCGGGGGTTGTGTCGATGAAATTGAAGAGCAAGGTGGAGTGGGTGGTGGTTTGGTTGTGGCAGGCGTTGTGGCATGGATCTAAGTGTAGAGCGGGGGAGGAGAAGTCGCGGATGTTTATTTATGTATATTAAACAATATTGTAAATCGGTCACAAAACACCACAACACATTTTTTGAAAAGTTGACAGTCATATATGTCCCATGTTGCTAAAACACTCTTAGGACACATATATATCACCAAAAAAGTGAAAATTTGTTGTTTTGCGTTGTTTCCGGTAATTTCGTTCTTCCGGTTTGAAAACCATTTTTGAAGCTGCGTCACAGCCATGAGATCCTTGTTTAAATTCCACCACAGAGACTGGATGTCTGAACTGGCAGGTAAGTGACGTCTTTGAGTTTTCATCATTAATTCATGAGAAACCAATGGTTCAAACCAATCAGCACGCTCTGTTGTAAACGAGGTGCAACTTCATTAATATGCATGATATAGCTTCAAAAATTGTTTTTACCTGTTACATTGTTCAGATGGCAGAGAGAGGAAACAAAACTAAAGAGAAACAAAATTGTTTCCATTTTCCCATGATAAGGGCATCGCTCGAAATACGTTTGTAAGGAACAATTTTTACCTAAGAGCTTTTCGCATCTGGAAACGGTAAAATCCGGATTTGCCACTCGTCTCCGTTAAAAAAAAGATGCAGTTCCAGTCTGTGTTGATTGTCCTGTCTCTACGGATTTGTATGTTTATTAAGATGGCAAAGTTAGTTAGTATCGTCAGCAGTACTCTTCCAGTTTTTAAAGACATACCTTAGTCAAAATGATTTAAAAGCAGTTTATTTATTTTTTCAACTGGCTACAGAACAAATCTAATAACCTAGTTAAGCTTTTTTACACTAAATGCTAACATTTTGCAAAAATAACTAGCAAAATATTATGTACTGTCATCAAGGCAAATAAATTAGTTAGATGATCATAAAAAAATCAGATAAAAAATATAATTTCATAGGAGGGATAACAATTGTGTCTTTAACTGTAAAGTGTATGCCATGTTTTTATTTTTGATTGGCTACAGAAACAAAATAACTAGTCAAATATTGCCTGCATTGTCATAATGGCAAAGACAAAAGGAAATCGTTTCTAGAAATTTGTTAAACTCCCAGCAGGTACACAACATTATTAGACATTAATATTGAGTTAGATTTAGGTCATAACGTCAGTTGACCAAAATTGAATGTCTAGCCAGCGTCTAAAGACAACGTTATTTTGACATCCAATAACAACATCAATTTACGTTGACATTTGGTTTATTTTAGGTTGTCTTGGAAAGTGATCAAAATCCAACATCGGATAGATGTCATAGTGATAATGTCCACACAACGTCAAGGTGTAAAATTATTAGACGTTGGTATTTGGTTGATTTTAGGTTGGACATTGACGTCAACCTGATTTTTTCCAAACCAAATCCAACATTCTCACCATGTTTGCATACGTGGGGGTACAGCATTAATATTGACATCCTGTGCCTGCAGGAATATTATGTTTCAAAATGTGAGGAAAAAATCTTGAAAAAGAATTATAATTTCTAATAATTTTCCCTTCACCTGAAATTGGCATGCCATATGCAATTTTTAAAGATCTGTATAATTTAACAATCTTCAATGCTGTACTTTCTTTTCACAGGTTTATATAACAAAGGACAAAGAGACGCACTGAATATGATTCAAAACAGTTTGCCGTGGGCTTTAATTCCCACATTTATTGATATAAAAAACAAACTGTGAAAATCAACAGTAGAGAACTGCTGAGATGCTGAAAATGGGTGAACTAAAAAAAACGCTCGTTACAAAAGCTCGCATTGAATTTGTTCTTTCTCTGAAAGAAAAAAAGAAAGCATTTGCTAGCCTGTACATTGATAAAATGCTTGGCATTTAAGAACAACAGAGGCATACAGCACACATCAGACAATCTATAAAAGCAACCCAACCCAAATCACCAAAACAAGCACTTAGCACATCTGTCAAAAACATAATCCAACCACAAAAGCCTTCCACTTATCAGCACAAAGCCCATCAGTATTCATGCTGCTCTTTCTCATGATAATAGACTGGGGGTGGAGGAGCGTATTCCAGGTCAGCGTGCCACGCGTCCCGGTGATGTAGGAAAGCATCTGCTGAGCCCCATATGCACAGACTACAGCCCCATTTACATGGCACTTCATCAGCAGTACGCTGTTTGCCAGCCCAGCCCAGCCCTTGCCCACTACACTCGGCCATTCAAACACAAATGAGTCTGCCATATCCAACTCCCTCGAGGGCTCGACGACGGCCGCTGGGTTTTGTTACCATTTCATTTCCATATTTTGAATGGAGGAGAAAATTGCTCAGTTTTGGATATGAGACGAAATGAGAGGGAGTGCAGAAGTGCCCGTGAAATAGGCTCCTCCACATTTGCATGCTTTATGGATGGCTCTACCTTTAACGCTTTAATGTGCAGCTTCAGGGAGAATCTGCAAAGCGCTTTTCCGTGTGGTGTAATTGTGTGCATAGTACAGGGAAGACCAGGGTTATGTGTCGGACAACTACTTTTGAGTGTAGATTACAATAAATACACACAATTTAACCGTCTTCTTAATATGTTTCTAATATTATATTTATTTATTGGATAGTAATAAAAATGTTATTTTAATGTTGTAATCAGAAATAAATCAATACATATTGTTTTTCTAAATATATAACAGAAATTGTCTTTCTAAACAGTAATTGGTCATGTTGGATTATTTATATATTTTGCTTTTTGTGAGCTTTTTTTAATGAGCAGTTATTTTAGTTCATCCATTTTCAGCATCTCAGCAGTTCTCTCCACTCTCGCTTTTCACAATTTTTCACTCCAACAAATACAAAACCCATGGCAAAATGTTTTCAACCATTTTGCTTTTTCTTCTTTCGTGATAGCTGTAAATTAAATAATGTTGTAGAAATGTGGTTAATATAAAGTTAGAAGATTTGCAGGATAATTTTGAAAAAATGCATATGTATTGCATGCAAATTCCAAGAATAAACAAATACAATATGACTTAGGACTAGGCTGTGTCGGCTACTACTCAGTAGGTACTGCATTTGAATTCAGATGTACCACTCGGCTGTTAGAAAAGTACGTTCTATACAGTATGATTGACAGTAGCATGAATGGAACTCGGACGTACTACATCCGCCATTATGTCATCATCACGTGACCTACCCGCCTCAGTTGCTTCACTTCACTTACATTCATGAATTCTCTCTCAGTACATATCCATCGGATGCACACTACAGAATCTCGCCAAAAGTAGTCGGTCCTCCGGGTACTTCTAACAAACTGTTTTTCGAATTCTAAGAATTCTGACCCACATAGCAAAATTGTTTTGGCCCAGCTCTGGCCCACACAATCAGTTTTTGCTTGGCCCACATGCCTCAGTGAATTACGGTACATGACTGGTCCAAGTCTGGCTTCCATAAAAGAGCCAAACATGGACCGTTTCTGGGCCAAGTCTCAGCCAAGTTAACAACCCATAACTGGGCCTAAACTGGGCCATATATGTTGGTGTGTCACGACTGCCATGAAATGGATAAACCCACGAATCATTGCACTTTAGGCTTGCTGTAGGCGTGCTTTTTTTCAAAGCGTCCTGATTGGAAGAATTGTTTTTCTATGTTTGAAAAAAATAAACATGCATTTTAAATGTGGGTCAAGATAGGCCAAACCTACATGGCCCACATATCAATTTTTAACATCTGGGCCAAGTATTGTGTGCTGCCTTAAAGACCACCTCTGCCAAACCCGAGCCATGTTTGTCCTACATGCTGTATGCCAATGCCAGATGAATGCCTGCTGTGCCAGATTTATGCCAAATCTGGGCCAGATTTCTATGCTACCTGGGGACATGCTACTTGGCTTGCATACTGTATTTAGTGCACTATATAGTATGGAAGTATGTGATTTCAGACGCAGCTATATTACTGTCAAAGTCCCCTTAAGGCAGGGGTCTCAAACTTAACTTGGATGATGTGGTGATTGGTGAAATGAGTGGCGGTGGGATAGAGGTGATTGCAAACTGTGGCAATCGCAAACTGAAGAGCGGGTGGAGATAATGGTAGAATTGATAGTTATGTTTAAGCGATGTCAGGACCGGAAAGGGGGGTTGATTGAATCTCATTGCGGGCCGGAAGGAGGAGGAGGCCAGGCCGCAAGTCGCCAGCAGTTTGAGACCCCTGCTTTAAGGCAAGTAATTTCATTCCGCGACCATCTTTGAAACACCTCTCAGGAAGTAAGCTCAGGCCCTCTGTCTGAATGTGGAAATGTCAAATTCTCCAAAACTGTTCGCGAAGCTTATGATTACATTACATTTTTGGAATCACCAACAATATTAAGTAACATCTCTTTCATAAGTTTTGTTTCTAAACAGTCGAATCAAACAAAATCAACATTTTTATAGTGCCCGACCTAAAGGAACGAGATCACGGCACCAACCTCATTTATGACAGTGTTACACATTTTTAAGGCCGTTCTACATATTATCATCCTCTGGCTAATGATCGTCAGATCGCACTGGTCTTCTGGAGTAATTCTCAACTTGGTCTTGATGGCAAATCTCCTCCAGAAATGACAGCAGCTCTTTGTTTACATGTTTATGGGCGTTTGAGGAGTTGCTGCTATCATGTGATGTACGTTTGACAGGATGGACTGTCCCTTGTGTTCGTTTCATACAGATTACAAAAACAGAAATCTTTTGTTTTCAAGTGCACTTGGTTTATTTAAAAGCACAGATTTCAAGTTTTATCTATATTTCACATGTCTGTTAAGTAAGATGAGATTCCAGTGTGTCTGTTGACCACCAAACAGTCGTAAAAGCACATATCTAGTCCGAGCTTTTCCCATAGAGAAACGTCAGTCTATAGCGATCCGTGATTGGCTCCTGTACAAGTGGTTGGAGCTTTATTCGCCATATTAACCGTTACACTTTTCCCCATTCAAAACTATCCGAGTGACATGTCTTGTCTATTCTATAGTCTTTGGTACTGTGTACCAGCTAGTATGAAGATGTAAATCTGAACCTGTTTTTAATCTTGTGATAATATTAATTTGTTTCATTTGAATTATCTTTAATAAAGTTGTTTAAAAATTACTGTAATGTAACAATTAAAGAATATCAACCTCTGATTATTGTGCACAATGTAAACAGTAATCATTTAAATTAGTAGGTTAATGTGTAAAACCTTTTTCTTTTATTACAAAAATAGATCTATAATAGAGAAACTGCAAATGAGATCTTGCTCCTCAACCCCTTTCCAAAAAAATGGCAGAGCCTTTACAGCTTTTCTCAAAAAAAGGGTTAGGTTTTGATGATCATGTTGGTAATCATCATTAAAGGATATTATTCGCATGTGTTTTGAATTACGAGTTTAACCCTTTACTGTCACCGCCCCGATAGTGAGACGCTTAAGTTTACTTCACTATATTAATCATAATCCAGTCATGACAAACTATATATCATTGGTAAGGTTTAACTCTTATGAATGCATATTTTGCATAGTTTTTATTATTATTATTATTATTATTATTATTATTATTATTATTATTTAGGAAGAGTAAGAGATCAAAATATTTTTACTGTCACCCTTCAACCAGCGTGACCATTTGCATGTGACATATCTGTCATTTTCATTTCTATGTGCAAAAGGTAGGGATGACAGGTAAGTGGTTAAACTCTAGAAATACTGTTTTCTAAATACAGGACAAAAAAATAGTGTGTGTTGTGTATTAAACTAATATTCTCTTTATATGTATTATTATTGTGTGACTGTGTTTAAATCTGAAAAGTCAATGATAGATTGTGTAATGGCAGGTTAGATTATGACAAATCACCCCATACAGAAAGGACACGAAGGTCAAGATGTGTTCAGTGAACTATTCAATAGGCTTCTAAAAACATACTTCTGAGCCTGACTAAACCAACGACTTGAAAGTGACAATAAACCCTTTGCAAGAAATGGTTTCTAAAAACGTCTATAAAATTGGATTGCAAACATTTGCCCCATATTTGTGGTGATAGACTGATAATGCCTGCTCTGCCCAATATTTATCCCACTTTCATGACTCTATTTTAGGGTATCAATTCGCTTAAGCACTAGGAACAATGCTAGCCTGAAAAGCTATTATTGTGCTGTTCTCTGGTTCACAGAGTGGCTCATTTGTCACAAGAGCTGCACTAAAATGAAGTAAAACACTTCTACAATGATTTGGATATGGACTGAATACAAATTACAGAAGAAGACTTTTGACAGATCAAAACAAATTATTTTAATATGAATTTTAAATATCTACAAATAACGAATAACTGCTTTATTAAAAAAAGTTCATTTAGATGTTTTTTTTCCTCTCTTTGGTGTTAAGAGTAGCTCTACTAATCAGAGTACAACCCAACTTCCACCCAGAGCCCATATATACAAAACATGTTTTCACACACAGGCCTACACTGTCATGATTGCCATCAATCTATGTTGGGAAAGATCGCTGGTGAACTACCGACCATAGAGAACTACAATTCCCTATTCTGCTTTTCACACACTGGACTTCATTTCGAATGATATTTTGTAAGACTTCCCAAAGACTGTATCATTAAAAACTGCACTTGAATCCTACCTTTGGTCCTCGTCACATCATTGCATCGTGACATACACTAGCTTACAAAAGTCTTGTCGCCTATCCAAATTTTAGGAACAGCAAATAGTAACTTCTAGTTTATCATTTAGTTTCAGAAGTGGCTTATATGAAAGGCAAAGGCCTCTAGATTACGCTTATTTCACCAAAATATTTTCACCAAAACTCAACACAAGGACTGATCGTTCCACCAGATCTGTAACAAATGGATGTTTGCCAGTACCGGCTTTTAAAAACTGTTATGGACAGAGATCTGTTTTTATGTTCTGCAGAGCAGAAACCTGCTGAAAAACAGCATTCATGCTGAGTCAGGCCCGATTATCTTTTAATCTTTTCCTGTTTAAAAATAACAATATATAAATAAATAAATAAATAAATAAATAAATAAATAAAATAAAATATGATCATGCCTTGATTTTTAATTATGGATTTGGGACAGTAAGGTCTGACTTTGATTAGACAAAAGTCATAACAGAAATAATGTACAGTACAGACTTTAAAGTCATAGTGCAGTGGAAAAATAACTAATATTGTGTATGTCTCCCATGAGCTTGGAGGACTGCATCCATACATCTCTACAATGACTCATATAACTTATTAATAAAGTCATCTGGAAAGGCAAATAAAGTGTTCTTGCAGGACTCCCAGAGACTCCCAGAGTCTTGATACCTCAGCCTGTTGATGTTGCCGTTCACTCTGCAGATTTTTCGCACACCTCCATACTGAGTGTAACCCTAAACCATGATTTTTCTTTTACCAAACTAGACTGATTTCTCTGAGAATCTTGGGTCCATGCTGGCTCCAACAGGTCTTCTACAGTATCTCCGATGATCGTAATGCAGTTCAACAGATGATTCGTTAGAAAAACCTACCTTCTGCCTCTTTTCCAAAAGATCAACTAGAAGTCAAGTTAATATTTGTTGCTTTTACAACTGAGATCCATGACAAGGATTTGTCAGGTAGTGTAGGTAGTTTTGGATTTTGTTTACCATTGATAATAAAAACCTTCATTCAAAAACTGCATGATGTGTTTACTTGTGTTATCTTTGATTAATAGTTAACTGTGTTTGATGATCTGAAACATTAAAGTATATTATTAAGAGCCTTTTTTTAACCAACAGTTGTTTAGAATAACAAATATATTCATTTGTTGCATTTACACAATGCTTCAGGATAAAACATTACAGGTCATTGACGTGTCTTGTTATTGCAAGACGTTTGATAGCACTATATCGGAAGAATACAGTCCATGCATTCACCACTGGTTGAAAGATTTGTCACAGTACATTGCACTGGAAAGAATAAATCACACTGTAAAAAAAAATAAAAAAAATCAAAAACAATTTTACTGTTTTTTTCCCGGCAGTTGAGGTGCCAAAAGAGGTAAAATAACAGCCGTTAAATTACAGAAATTTACTGTAAAACAACAGAGGTTGAATTACAGAAATTTACCAGAAATTAAAATATAGGGAAATTTCTTTAATTTAATATCTGTTATTTTATGGTAAATTTCTGTAATTTACAAGCGTTATTTTACATTATTTTCCCGGCACTCCAGCTGTCAGAAATAAACTGTAAAATTACAGATTTATTTATTTATTTTTTTTACAATGTAAAAGTATAAGGGGCAAATACAGTTATAGGAACAAAACCAAACATCTGCACCAACAAATACCTCTCACTTTTCTGATTGATTGAAATATGTATATATGTATTTTTGTATATGGAAATACATTATATTGTTTTATTTGTCCTTGTATGACAACATCTTTACATGTACAGCTGAATTTGAATGTTAGGGAGGGGAAATAAGGGGAGTTAAAATGTAATAAATACATTTTATGTGCCTTTTTATAATAATAATTTAAAAAAAAATGGTTTGAGGTCTGAATGAACAAAGGCACAGACAAAATGTGACACTTCAAAACTATTACCTCAACCAGCTTTATATGTGACCACTGAAGTCATCTTCAAGAAGACACCCATGACTCACACTATCACAAATGTATTCCAGCACCAGTAGGCCTAATAACACAAACAGAGCAATAAACATCTGCGCTTGTGTCAATTCATAAGACATGAATGATTGCCGGCCATCAAACGCGAGCTCATACAATTCACATCAAGCACATTTGAATATCAATTTCAGCCTGTTTTTCTCTCCAGCATCCACACACGCAGTGGTCCTCTTCATTTGCATTGTGAATTTGGCTCTGGTTTTCCTTGAAAAGGCATTGTGGATTTGACCCTGTCTCTTTGCCATTGCTTTTCCTTGAACAAAGCTCTGTTTAGTATAATGAATGTCTGAGCAGACTATGGACTGAGGAGTCAGGGCTATGTTGAAGAAAAACAACAACAACCCACTAAAAAACACACAATCTTTGAGGAGAAGAGAAAAGCAATGAATATTTTACGGGGTGAGCGCAGCGGAGGACTCGGCGGGCGACTCGCAGACATTTATGGAGCTTATCAAACCCAGATCTCCCACTGAGTCCTGCGCACGGACCACAGACTGTGGCAGCTGCTTATCAGGTGAACTATTGCCGAGTTCCCCATCTAGTAGTGGCTTGATTCACCTCATTCAGAGGGACATTATTCCTGCAATGAAGGACAGGGGAAAAAGCCACTGTCCTTCTGAAAGTAAGAATGTTGTGTGTCCGCTCAGGAGATTACAGACGTCATTCGGCGCATGCGTTGGTGCAAGGAGATTCATTGAGCTGACTCAGAGTGTGTGCATGTGTATGGTCTCGTGTGGGCTTTATGTAATAAAATATTCATCCCTTTAAAGAAATACGTCAATGCTGAAAAGGATGCACACAAAATGATGCTGAGGTTGAACCTGGTGCTTCTTTTCTTTTATCCCCCAATTCTTTATGGAGCAATGGGGGGCAATAAATGTCAAATTATAATTAAGACTGCCTGTTTTCTCAGCCGAATAAAAAAGGTTCACCCCAAAGCATAAATTCTGTCATTATTTACTTATATTCAGTGCTGGGGTAACACATGACAAGTAATGCACATTAAAAGTTATTTCAAGAGTTCACACTTGGCTCACGATTTATACATACAGTAGCTTGTTTGGCGAGCTGTCCTGGGAGAGAGCCCTGAGCTCAAGGGATCCTCGAGCCCAGGGCTCCCACCTTTCGCAGGGTGAGGGGAGATTGAGCTCAGGTCGATCTCAAACTCCCCCGCTGCTGAGGCCAAAGTGAACTTTCTGAGAGTGAGACATTAGAAAAAAAAAAGATTTAGGCTTATTTATCTATAATATTGAGCACATTTGTATGGTGGGAGGAAACCAGGGGAAACACACACGGACACGTGGATAACGTGCAAACTCCACAAAGAAATACCAGATGGCCCAGCGAGAACCCAATGTCATTGGTTTTCTTGCTGTGAGGCAACAGTGCTAGTCACTGGGCTACCGTACCGCCCATTCTGGATAAAGGTGGAAGAATGGGAGGAGGGGGGTTTCTTTCAAATGAAGATAGTTGTAGAAAGGAAATGAGGATATGTGTATATATATATATATATAGTGACTTCTGATTCTTTTGATTGGAGGATCATGATTAGCTAATGTGGACCAGCTGGGTCAATCATGAGCACATGCTCCTCACAAAATTAGTTAAAAATTAAACTTCAAGTAATAATATTACTTCTCAAGCATTTAGAGCTCTAGGCTCAGAAGATAAAGGTCCAATCCCAATTACCCCTTAGCCCTTCCCATTACCCCTACTACTTGTCTTGCACGTTCACGTGAGGGGGTAGGGGTGTCTCAATTCTCTTAAGCTTAAAGGCATAGATCTAAGGGAAAGGGGTGGATACCCCTTCGAATGGAAAATTTTCAGTACCACACTCAAAACCAAATGATAAGAACATTTCCCAGAATATACCAGCAACAACGGCAGCATAGCTACACCGGGAAGTA